>NW_018128548.1:14568-16423 GCF_001952655.1 Monopterus albus
TCTCCATTTATGATGAGTGGAGCATGGTCCTGTCTGTGTTTCCTGAAGTCCATAATCAGTTCTTTAGTTTTACGGACGTTCAGTGACAGATTGTTCTGTGAACACCAGACAAACAGGTTCTCTACCTCGGCCCTGTATGCCGTCTCATCCCCACCGGAGATGAGACCAACCACTGTAGTATCATCTGCAAACTTAGTGATAGTGTTTGTTGCGTGGGATGGTGTGCAGTCATAGGTGTACAGGGCGTACAGCAGGGGGCTCACGACACAGCCCTGAGGGGAACCAGTGCTGAGTGTGAGAGTAGTCGGGGCCGAGTCTGACAGATTGTGGTCTGTTTGTGAGGAAATGCTTGATCCAGGTGCAGGTGGAAGTGGGGACCTGCAGATTAAGCAGTTTGGTGACTAATACTGTATGTCTGGGATGATGGTGTTAAACGCAGAGCTATAGTCCACATAGAGCATTCTCTCTTAGCTCTGTGTGTTCTCCAGGTGACTCAGCGCTCTATGAAGTGTGATGGCAATGGCATGCTCAGTAGATCGTTTTACTCTATAAGCAAACTGGTACTGATCAAAAGAGGGCGGAAAGCAGTCTCTGATATGCTGTGAGACTAGTCACTCAAAAACCTTCATAATGATACATGTGAGGGCTATGGGTCTATAATCATTAAGATTGTCTATGTTTGTTTTTTTGGGGATGGGGATGATGGTGGCAGCCTTTAGGCATTGTGGGACGATGGCATGTGTTAGGGACAAGTTGAACAGCTCGGTGAAGATCCCTGCCAGCTGGTCAGCACACGCCTTTACTACTGCCCCCATGCCATCAGGTCCTGCAGCTTTCCTGGGATTCACTGCTGTCATCGTTCTCCTCACCTCATGCACCTGAAGAGAGAGAGGTGCAGTGTTGTAGTTCTCATGAGGCAGTGTGTGCGGGTTCCTGGTGGTCTCAAAGCATGCAAAATAGTTGTTTAGTTCCTCTGCCAGAGTGCTGCATGCTATCGGTGTTTGTTGGGCCCTGACCTTTATAAATGGTCAGGGCCTGTATGCCCCACCACATCTGCCGTGGGTCACTGTCCCTGAAGTGGCCCTCTGCCTTCCTCCTGTACATCTCCTTGGCATGTTTGATGCCCCTTCTCAGGTCGGCTCTGGCAGTGCTGTACAGTGAGGTGTCACCTGCTTTAAAAGCTAAAAGTAGGAACATGAACAGTCCGTGCTGGGGGTGGGTGGGATCTTGAGGATGGAGGGAGCCTTCCTACACACCCTGTGGTGGTAAATGCTCTGCAGAGAGGGCAGTGAAGTCCTGGTGATCTTTTCCACAGTCTTTACCACTCTCTGCAGGCGCTTGCGGTTCATAGCAGTGGTGCTGCCAGACCAGACAGTGATGCAGCTGGTCAAGATGTTCTCAATAATGCAGCTGTAGAAGTTGCAAAGGATCCTAGGTGACATGCCAAACCTCCTCAGCCTCCTCAGGAAGTACAGCCGCCGTTGGGCCTTCTTGACCAGCTGTGTAGTGTTATGTGGCCAAATGAGGTCCTCACTGATGTGGACACCCAGGTATTTGAAGCTGCACACCCTCTTCACTTCGAGCCCCCGGATGAACAGTGGCCGATCAGTTCTCCTCTCCTTCCTCATGTCCACTATCATCTCCTTTGTCTTGTCTGTGTTGAGGGTGAGATTATTGTCCTCGCACCACTGTCAAACTTTATTGCAGGTTCTTCAACACAATTTCACTTACATAATCCAGTGCTCCTGAAACATGTAGCCTACTGAAGGGGCACCAAATCAAAACCCTTTTCTGACTTCAGAAGGAAATCACCTGATATTGAATTTTGGGAGATGAACAAATGTGGAATTAGATA
>NW_018128548.1:16457-20794 GCF_001952655.1 Monopterus albus
TCCCTAAATGTAAAATAAGCAATCAACACAATATGTCAAAGGTCAAGGTCAAAGCGTTTACTTGTCATATGCACAGTTAGGAAACGCATTTCCCTGTACAATGAAATTCTTACTTTGCCGTCCACATGAATGCCACACAACACATGTGAAATATAAAGTAGATGAGCAATAACAAATCTAAATATACTGTATAATAAAGGATGACACTTAAATGATGGAAACTGTTGTAACCAAACTCCCCACAGACAGTATCAAGTGTTCAGTTCCATAAAATGAGCTGGACTGTCATTGTGAGATGGTATAAATGCAGGTAGTTGTGTCACATGATCATGAAATAGGCTGTGATATAATTCACTCTGCAACTCTTTCATAGATTATGTCATCAGTGTTTTGATGCATATGACTTTGTGGACTGTTGTCACAAAGACACCAAATTATTCATTAATGGCACAGTGTAGAAAAAGGACAAAATTACAATAAATAGTAGCAATTATAAAGCATAATTCATGATTTATGAAAGAGTAACACTATTATAGGGACAAGAGCTTAATACAGAAATCATACATTTTGAGTTTTTCCAGACAAAAATAGAAGAATCAAGCCCAGGAGTTTCATCAGTCTTTACCCAGAATCAAATGCCAACAAGAGGAAATTATCCTTCAGATTTAATATCTGATGGCAAGCTGTTCTATAGCTTGGGGCCTGCAATTGCAGGCCTGTAAGCTTTAGCCTAGATCTTGGTACCTCCAACAATAACTGGTTAGAAAACCTCAGAGATCTTCCTGCAAAGCAGGGATGTCAGAGTTCAGCACTTCTTCTGTCTTTAGAGAGTATATAAGAGGATTGAGCAAAGGTGGTATAGTGTGTATCAAAGTATAGTTTATGATCCTGGCATTTGAATGGATGTAGAAGGTCAGAGCAGCTATGTTGGTGCTAAGATTGGGTAGGAAAAAAATTGCCACAAGAATCAAGTGAGAAGTACAAGTTTTAAAAGCTTTGACTCATTCCTTTCCTGATGCAATCCTGCTCAGTGCTATGGCAATGCAAATATATGTCAGTGCTATTAATGCAGGAGGAAAAGGAGGTATGTTAAAGGGGAGCAAATTGCCATATGCCATAATCACAAGTGTCCATGACCGCATACTGCCAAAAAATACAACAAAAAATATATAACTTAAACAAGTCTCATAGAGACGATCAGTTAGCCCAACCATGCATGTTATTAGACTCAAAAAAAAACAAAAAAAAAAACACACATAAACAGCAGCATTGCAGCAATAGTTGGTTTAGTCACAATACTATGATACCTTAAAGGGAAGCAAATGGCTATAAATCTGTCATATGCCATAACCACAAGTGTCCATGACTGCAGACCTACACAGAACACAGCAAAGAACATGTAACTTAAACAAGCCTCATAGACAATGTATCTGTTGTCAAACAAAAATGTGTCCAAGAGCTTTGGGATGAGAGCAGTGCTCCCACACAAATCTGTCAAAGCCAGGTTGAACACAATCATGTATTTAGGAGTATGAAGAGTCTTGACCAGGTAAATCACTGAGAAGAGGAGGCCATTCCCAAGAACAGTTATGATATAGACAAAACACAGGAAGATATAGAAATATTTAATATGAGGGACATCAGAAAAACCACTGTTATAGAATTTTGCGGGATGAACAAATGTGGCATTAAATGTGGTAGAAGATTTCTGTTCTGGTTTCATTGTTTGTTTTCTTAGATATCAAAAGAGAAAACACCACAATATATATAAGGATAACACAGTTGACTGATCCTAACTGTTGTAACCAAAGTCAAGTCAGACAGTATCAACTGTGCAGCTCTCTAGAATGATCTGCACTGTGAGACACCTGCTATTTATATATTTGCCCTTTCATTGTGAAACAGCAGAAACACAGGTAGTTGTGTCACATGATCATGAATTAGCTCTTTACATAATTCACTGTTTAACTGTATCAAACAATTTCATGTGCTGATGTCATTGCTTCAGTTAAGTTTTGTCACCAGGATACTGAATTATCCACTGACACAGTGTAGAAACCAGACAGACATTACTACAAAGGTCAGAAATTATAAATCATAGTGATGAAAAATGAACACACCCTGCACCTTTGTATTGTAGGTTCTTTCAAAATATAAAGTTTAATAAGATTTAAATTCTTTATTGTCTGAAATACACTTTTGTACAAAAGACAGCTGTGGATATACTTTGGTTTGCCAGCGATAAGGGCATGTGTACAAGTGAATACTGCAGTCAGATGTGATGTGAAATAGAAGCAGCCAGTCTCCACAGGCTGGTGTAGACAGAGGTACATTGCTGCCACCAAATCAAAGTAGAGACCACTGATCTTGCCGGGTGACAAAACACTCATAATCTAAAATCAATTTTAGAAAATTTACAAAATAACTGAACACATTTTATTTAAAGGGGCATTAACAAATTTTTTTCAGCCACCAGAAAGTCTAATGACACTCAAAACAAAACTACCGATGCCTGGATGGGATAAACTGTACAAAATGCAGCCAGCAGGCCGAAGGCTTCTGTTAGCTGACTAACAAGTCCCGGCTGTAAGGCAGCATTGCAATGGTACAATGTCAAGTGACGTGAGTGATGCCCTGTATGGGGCTAACAAAGCTAGATTTTCTCCCAAATGAAAATCATATTAATTGAATAGAAAAATACAATAAAATCATGACCATGTCAATGTCGTTAATGTTACCAAAACACACACATTAGCTTTAGATGCTAAGGCATCAAGAAGGAAGAATGACATTTGAACCCTTTTCAGCTTTTAATGCTTTTCAACGCCAAACTGAGGTTTACCCTGGTTTTGGCTCTTTGTCCCACTCCATCTGTACAAAAGAACATGACCTCTTCGGTCTGGCATCTTGTTGATGATGATGTCTTTTTCTCAAAATTTTGACATCCCTGATGTCAATTTACTGTGCAGATCATTATTTGGCTACTACAAAACCAAAATACAGTCAATGTAAAAATATAACATAATATCTATAATTTTGAAATGGATATGTAGTACCTGCTAGTAAGAATTAAAAAGTTAAACACATTTATGCTATTGCAAAAAATGTTTTCTTTGTCAGTACAACTGTGATAAAGATGTTACCTTTTTGGAAAAGGTTATTCTGCTAAGCCTATTTCTTTTGTAAAGTTTCTTGATAGAGTTCAACACCTCTTCTGTCTTTAGAGAGTATATAATAGGATTGAGCAAAGGTGGTATGGTGTGTGTCAAAGTAGAGTCAAAGATCCTGATATTAGGGGGAAGAGGGTAGATCTGAGCAGCAATGTTGGTGCCCAAAAGTGGTAGGAAAAAGATAGAAACAAGAGTCAGGTGAGAAGTAAATGTTTTCACTGCTTTGGCTCGTTCCTCTCCTGATGCAATCTTTCTCACTGCTTTGACAATGTAAATATATGTCAAGAATATCAATAAAAGGGGAAGACAGATGATTAAAGTTATAACAACTTTTGCTATTACATAACTGAAAGATGCATCATTACATGCCAGGCGATAGATTGGTCCATGGTCACAGAAAAAACTCTGTACCACCACAGATCCACAGAAGGAGAGACGATCAAGAAACCCAGCCATGCATGCTATTAGACTCAGTAAAAAAACCCACATAAACAGCAGCACTGCAGCAATAGCTGGTTTAGTCACAATACTATGGTACCTTAAAGGGAAGCAAATTGCTATAAATCTGTCATATGCCATAATCACAAGTGTCCATGACTGCAGACCTAAAAAGAACCAAACAAAGAACATGTAACTTAAACAAGCCTCATAGACAATGTATCTCCTGTCAAACAAAAATGTGTCCAAGAGATTTGGGATGAGAGCAGTGCTCCCACACAAATCTATCAAAGCCAGGTTGAACACAATCATGTATTTAGGAGTAGTAAGAGTCTTGACCAGGTAAATCACTGAGAGGAGGAGGCCATTCCCAAGAACAGTCATCATATTGTTAGGTTATTTCTTAGTTAGATAGATATGGATTAGAGATCTGTTGTCTAGAAATGTTTAGTGCAGACAGGATGACTAGCTTTGCTGTAACTATTCAGCCTGCAGGGAAGACTGCAGGCACGCCAAGGTTACAGGAAAAGAGCTTTTAGGGTTATAAGCTATTATTTCTGTGTAGCTTCTTCCGGTTCTTTCAAACCAGGAACTCTCAATGAGACGAAAGAGACTGCTTTAGATTTTATAAAAAATAACCGTGCTGGTTTATTCAGAGGATCACAGGTAAAATTCACAGTACACGTCCAGAGCTCTCTCACCCCTCTACCTGCGCGCAGGCAGCAGAAA
>NW_018128548.1:27856-33619 GCF_001952655.1 Monopterus albus
CTTGTCTGAAACTTGTAAAACTTGTCCTGGCCATGTCTCGCTTGAAAAAGAGGTCACTTAAGTCACTGAGACATTACCCATATAGTTTTGTTCCACTTTAAAGAATTCATATTTTAGAAGGTTGTAAAGAGGTTGATTTAATAAGCAATTTATTCTGATTTAAACCCATTCACCAGTCCCCCCACAGCCCTCTTCAGTACATAGCAGTATAGATAATGGATGGATGGAAGTACCAAGGAGTTGAAAATGCATCTCAAACTATTCTGTGTTCAAATTTCATTCTGCATAATTATATTTAGTATGTTGTAATATTTTAATAATAATGTAATTTTTTATTGTTAAAATTGACATCTTTATGAGTATTGTAAAATAACTGTTGATATATTCCCCCCACATTATTGATATCTTAGGCAGTGTATAGTAACATAACTCTGTTTTTATTTGGAAAGATTAATATAAAACTGTTACAACAGTGAAATACAGTAAATGAGCTTACACATGAAAACCACCATTTTTAAATCTGAAATTGTTCTACTGGCTAGAAAGAAGAGCTGCTAAATATAAGAATGATAAACACATTTTGATGTATCAACACACTAATCATAAAGAAGTCACCTTTTTGGATGAAGTCATGCTGCTCAGCCTAGAAATTTTATAAAGTTTCCTGACAGATGTCAGCACTTCTTCTGTCTTTAAGGAGTATATAATAGGATTGAGCAAAGGTGGTATGATATGTGACAAAGTAGAGTTTATAATTCTAGCATTAGGATGGATGTAGGTCGTTGCAGCTATGTTGGTTCCCAAGAGTGGTAAGTAGAAAAAAGCCACAAGAATCAGGTGAGAAGTACAAGTTTTCAAAGCTTTGAGATGTTCCTCTCTTGAAGCAATCCTGCTCAGTGCTATGCCAATGCAACTATATGTCAGTGCTATCACTACAAGAGGAATTACAACAGATAGACTTGCACCAACAACTGCCATTATGTAATTTAAATACGCGTCATTACATGCCAGACGATATACTGGTCCATGATCACAGTAAAAACTTAGTATCACCACAGATCCACAGAAGGAGAGACGATCAAGAAACCCAACCGTGCACGCTACTACACTCAGTAAAAAAACCCACACAAACAGCAGCATTGCAGCAATAGCTGGTTTAGTCACAATACTATGGTACCTTAAAGGGAAGCAAATTGCTATAAATCTGTCATATGCCATAATCACAAGTGTCCATGACTCCATACTTACAAAGAACAAAACAAAGAACATATAACTTAAACAAGCCTCATAGACAATGTATCTCCTGTCAAACAAAAATGTGTCCAAGAGCTTTGGGATGAGAGCAGTGCTCCCACACAAATCTGTCAAAGCCAGGTTGAACACAATCATGTATCTAGGAGTATGAAGAGTCTTGACCAGGTAAATCACTGAGAGGAGGAGGCCATTCCCAAGAACAGTCATCATATAGACAAAACAAAGGAAGACATAAAAATACTTATCATGAGGGATGTTGGTCAACCCACTGAGATAAAATTGTGCAGGACGAACAAATGTGGCATTTAATGTGGTAGCAGTTTTCTGTTCAGGGTTCATTATTTCTTTACCTAAATATAAAATGAACAAACAACACAATATATAATAACAAAGAATGACACAATTAAATGATGGAAACTGTTGTAACCAAATTCCCCACAGACAGTGTCAAGTGTGCTGTTCTTTGAAGCGACCTGCACTGTCAGAGACATGTTATTTATATTTTAACCCATTCATTAAGGGACAGTAGAAATGCAGGAACAAGTAGATGTCACATGATCATGAAAAGTGGTATAATTCCAATCTGTAATTGTCATCGATCTGATGAAGTGAAACAAGTTCACTTTGACAACTGAGCTAATCTGTTTATTTAACTTGAATGCGTCATCTAATAGCTGCCTTACCTAAGACTTGGTGTATCGGGTCAAAGGGATAATATCAGTATTAGAAGCAAGTCCTGGGCCCCCATCTGTCTCTGTCTCTCTCTCTGTCTCTCTCTCTCTCTCTCTCACACACACACACACACACACACACACACACACACACACACACACACAGAATATAGCGATTACTGAAAGAGAGGGGGAGGTAAATGTTATTATCAGAGCCTGGAATGACACACACAGCCACTGTATTCTGGCAGGGATGGAAGAGAGTTAGACAAAGTTCCAGGTCCACAGCCCTCAGTTGCTCCCTGTTCTTGTTCTTAATCTAAGTTAGGATCAAAAAGCTCAGTTTGCACAACCACTTTGTAGAGAAGGGTAGCAGGACTGGAGTGGCACTACCTGAAATTATTGGGTACTCTGTCAATAATATCCAAAGTCTGTCCAAAGCCATATTTTGATATTTTATAGTTAATGTGCAATACTCCCTGGTCTCTGCCCCCCAAAAATAATACAAGTCTAATACACAAGTGTGTTGAAATATTTTAAACATTTGGTTGACTCCTCAAGTCCTTCCAAGTCTGTGTCAAACAGTTGAGCTGTTGAAACGTTTGAGCTGGATGTTACTGACCATGTGACTGATGTTCACAGGCCCACCATGTGTCATGCTCGTGCTTGAGACATGATGATCTCATAAGGCCCCCAAACCCCACGGCACGTGGGTTGCAGACTGGTCATATTGCACATACAATGCATGTTTCATTTGTGCATGGCAGGTGAAATCTCCTCTCCAAACACGCTATTAAATCCACATAGATGAGACCAACTAAAACTGTTAAACTCAAATTCAATCATAGAGATATGAAAAACTGCAAACAAACGTGTTTAAGGATCCGAACATAATTGATATCAATTTACATGGGAAAAAAATATTAGGACATTAAACAGCCCAAGCAAACAGGCAGCTTTCCGCCCTCTCCTCTCCATCGCAGCTAGCCTCTCCCGTTCTGCTCTCAGAAGCTGTCCTAAAATACGACAGCATATGTCGCTTGTGCCAGTAGGTTATTATGACAAATGACAGCAAGCTTTACTTATTCATTTGTCTGATGCTTTCTATCATGTCCTGGTACAGCAAAGGCTGCCTAAGAAAAGGTGGTCTGACTGAACAGTAGACTAGAAGGACACCGGGAGCCTGAGCAGCAGGTGAAATAAATGGGCCTTTTCATGTATAAAAACTAGTCTGCATACAGTATAGTGATGTACAGTCTTTGCACATCCAGCTACTGAATGCAAACATAACATAAGTTAATTCAAGAAAAAAAGCTTCACACCATGTCGACATCGTGTCAGACTGAGGAGAAAATAAAGTGAATGCACATAAAGATGTCATCACTTCTTATAAAAGATTTATCACCAACTTAAAACTGATCACTGTGCCTTGTACTCCAGAATGGGCTGGCCCATTTCTCTCTATGCACTGCTTGAGTTAAACTCTATATTTTTATTTTTAAAGCCATTCTCTCATATATTTTCGAACTTAATTCATAATCTTAGCTCACAAGACATTTCTGCTGCATACAATCAGAGAAAGAAAAGAAAACATGTTTTTATACTCTAGAAGCTTTATTCTGTTTGCAGAGGGAAATTTCAACATCACATAAACTCTGTGAGATTAGTCTATTTAAGCTTTATACATGTCCTAGTTATTTGTTAAACTGATGTGTTAGATGTTGTCCAGCCTTGTCTGAAACTTGTAAAACTTGTCCTGGCCATGTCTTGCTTGAAAAAGAGGTCACTTAAGTCACTGAGACATTACCCATATAGTTTTGTTCCACTTTAAAGAATTCATATTTTGGAAGGTTGTAAAGAGGTTGATTTAATAAGCAATTTATTCTGATTTAAACCCATTCACCAGTCCCCCCACAGCCCTCTTCAGTACATAGCAGTATAGATAATGGATGGATGGAAGTACCAAGGAGTTGAAAATGCATCTCAAACTATTCTGTGTTCAAATTTCATTCTGCATAATTATATTTAGTATGTTGTAATATTTTAATAATAATGTAATTTTTTATTGTTAAAATTGACATCTTTATGAGTATTGTAAAATAACTGTTGATATATTCCCCCCACATTATTGATATCTTAGGCAGTGTATAGTAACATAACTCTGTTTTCATTTGGAAAGATTAATATAAAACTGTTACAACAGTGAAATACAGTAAATGAGCTTACACATGAAAACCGCTATTTTTAAATCTGAAATTGTTCTACTGGCTAGAAAGAAGAGCTGCTAAATATAAGAATGATAAACACATTTTGATGTATCAACACACTAATCATAAAGAAGTCACCTTTTTGGATGAAGTCATGCTGCTCAGCCTAGAAATTTTATAAAGTTTCCTGACAGATGTCAGCACTTCTTCTGTCTTTAAGGAGTATATAATAGGATTGAGCAAAGGTGGTATGATATGTGACAAAGTAGAGTTTATAATTCTAGCATTAGGATGGATGTAGGTCGTTGCAGCTATGTTGGTTCCCAAGAGTGGTAAGTAGAAAAAAGCCACAAGAATCAGGTGAGAAGTACAAGTTTTCAAAGCTTTGAGATGTTCCTCTCTTGAAGCAATCCTGCTCAGTGCTATGCCAATGCAACTATATGTCAGTGCTATCACTACAAGAGGAATTACAACAGATAGACTTGCACCAACAACTGCCATTATGTAATTTAAATACGCGTCATTACATGCCAGACGATATACTGGTCCATGATCACAGTAAAAACTTAGTATCACCACAGATCCACAGAAGGAGAGACGATCAAGAAACCCAACCGTGCACGCTACTACACTCAGTAAAAAAACCCACACAAACAGCAGCATTGCAGCAATAGCTGGTTTAGTCACAATACTATGGTACCTTAAAGGGAAGCAAATTGCTATAAATCTGTCATATGCCATAATCACAAGTGTCCATGACTGCACATACGCAAACAACCAAACAAAGAACATGTAACTTAAACAAGCCTCATAGACAATGTATCTCCTGTCAAACAAAAATGTGTCCAAGAGCTTTGGGATGAGAGCAGTGCTCCCACACAAATCTGTCAAAGCCAGGTTGAACACAATCATGTATCTAGGAGTATGAAGAGTCTTGACCAGGTAAATCACTGAGAGGAGGAGGCCATTCCCAAGAACAGTCATGATATAGACAAAACACAGGAAGACATAGAAATACTTATCATGAGGGACGTTGGACAACCCACTGAGATAAAATTGTGCAGGACGAACAAATGTGGCATTAGACATTGAAGCAGATTTCTGTTCTGGGTTCATTATCCGTTTCTCTGAATGCAAAAAAATGAAAGAAAACAGGGCAGTGTTTAATGAAGGATGACACAGTTGACTGATGGTGACTGCTGTAACCAAACTCACAGCAGAGAGCATCAAGTGAGCTGCACTGTGCGAGATCTGACATTTATAGTCTTCAACTGTGACTGTGAGCAAGCAGAAATGCAGGCAGCTGTGTCACATGATTAGAAGTTAGATACTGTTGGATATTGAGTTGTGTGAGACATTGCAACACAAGCACCAGCACCGTTTGTTATGCACATATAAGGAGAGACACTGTAACTGAATCACCAGCATCATTTTCTATGCCCCTATAAGGAATACAACTTTCACTCAGATTAAAGCATGAGCACTGTTTTATATAAATGTACTAAATAAGGAATATAACCTTCAATTTTAGTAGAAGTAGGTGTGTGTGTTCACTCAATTCATTAGCAATATGTGTGTTCATTTAATTACAGAATGTACTACTTTGGAATTAGGGAGTTGTGCTTGGGGGA
>NW_018128548.1:36709-38912 GCF_001952655.1 Monopterus albus
AATCTGGACTTTCAATCAAAACATTTTTGACAGTCTGGACATTTTTGTCCAGAAGGATCTTCTTTATTGAAAACATTGGTTTTAATATTGGATTTGAACGGTAAAAGGGTTTGTAATACATACCAGCTGACAAATGGATTTCGTTTACAAGTAAAGGTAAGACCATAAACTTTTATTATTTCTAGTTAGAAATAAGCTCAATTGAAATAAATTTTAACCTCAAATTAAATATGGGTCACGTTTGTGTGAAGAATGCTGATATGAGATATAAAACATAATGCAAACAATTTAACGGTTCATTTGTATTTGTAAATCTGACTATAAAAGAGTCAAGTGCCTCACCAAGGTCAACCTCACCGCACGTCACTGAATACTATGGTACCTTAAAGGGAAGCAAATTGCTATAAATCTGTCATATGCCATAATCACAAGTGTCCATGACTGCAGACCTAATAAGAACCAAGCAAAGAACATGTAACTTAAACAAGCCTCATAGACAATGTATCTGTTGTCAAACAAAAACATGTCCAAGAGTTTTGGGATAAGAGCAGTGCTCTCACACAAATCTATCACAGCCAGGTTGAACACAATCATGTATTTAGGAGTATGAAGAGTTTTGACCAGGTAAATCACTGAGAGGAGGAGGCATTCCCAAGAACAGTCATGATATAAACAAAACAAAGGAAGATATAGAAATATTTAATATGAGGGACATCAGAAAAACCACTGATATAGAATTTTGCGGGACAAACAAATGTTTGTTTCCCTGGTAGAGAAAAGAGAAAATGACAACATACAATAAAGGAAGATGCATTTGACTTATCAAGACTCAAACAGTTTCAAGTGTGTAGCTTAAAGTGAGCTTCACTGTGAGAGCCGTGCTATTTATATTTCATCCTTTTCTTTGTGAGACCATAGAAATACAGCTGGCTATGTCACATGATCATGAGTTACTGATATACTTCAGTGTGCATCTGTCTCACAGATTGTCATGAATGTGCTGATGACATCAACTCTAACTATTGCCACCAGGACACTGAATTATTTTTAACAACAACATTACTTCTGTGCTACAGTCTACAGTCTTAATGACCACAGAAGGTCCTAGAAGTCAGTTAACTGTAACAGTTGAATTGCTTTAAACAATTTGTCTCTTCTTGTATCACCAAAGATCCACAGAAAGAAAGACGATCAAGAAGCCCAACCATGCATGTTATTAGACTCACGTGCTAATGGTCGGCTCCTCGGTCCAGTCAGACCTGGCATAGTGGAGAACTCCCAGTGTCATAGCAATGGGAGTTCCCCTCAGCAGAGTCACGTCACACATATCGGTATTCATAGACACGTCTCTGCTCGAGTTGGGAGGCATGTGCTTGTCACAGGTTGTGAGGGGAAAGTAGCATCAAACCCCGTTTCTCCACCTTAACTGTCTGGAGCTAGCCATGGTGCTGAAAGTGTTAAAACACTTTGCCTCTCAGTATCGGTGCAATCACATAGTGGTGCAGTCAGACAACACAACAGCTGTTGCTTATATCAACCACCTAGGCGGTGTTCTTTCTGCTGGAAATTGCACGGAGTCTCCTGCTCTGGGCCCATCAGAACCTGCACTCCATCAGAGCTGCCCACGTTCTGGGAGAGCAGAACCATGCCGCAGATCTCATGTCACGAGGCAGGCCTCAGCCAAGCAAATGGAAACTGAACCCGTCCCTCATTCAGGTGCTGTGGGCCAGGTTCGGGCGAGCAGTCGCACACTTGTTTGTGGCTCACAAAAACACACAGTGCGCTCTCTGGTTCTCTATGAACACACGAGACAAGCCTCCACTGGGGGTGGATGCCTTTGCTCATTACCCCTGGCCCAGAGGAGTCATTTACACCTTTCCCCTGTCCCACTGATCCCATGTCTCCTCTCAGACATACAGGACGAATGGTTACACATCCTGATAGCCCCAGAGCACATGGGCGTGGCGTAGTTTCCCACGCTGGTACAGCTGCTGACAGGCAAGCCGTGGCAGCTCCTGTGACATGGGGACACGCTCTCCCAGCTGGATGGTGCGATTCAGCAGTTTCCCATGATGGGGCAGTGCCTGTGGGCTTAGCCCCTGAACGGGAGTGACTGTAGAGCCTAGGCTTGCCTCCAGCGGTCATGCATAAAATTCAGCCTGCGAGAGCCCCATCGAAGACAGCATCTTATGCCGCGAAATGG
>NW_018128548.1:38991-41481 GCF_001952655.1 Monopterus albus
ACCCTGGTAGACAGAAACCTGGCTCTGTCTACTGTGAAAACTTATGCTGCAGCCATTTCATCATGCCATGAGGGTTTTGGTGAGAGATCTGTGTTTGTGCACACACTGGTGAAATGCTTCCTGAGGGGAGTGGGCAAACAGCGACCTGTGGTGCGTTCAGTGACACCACAGTGGGATCTGCCTCTGGCTTTACCACCCTTCAGGTCCATAACACAGACCTCTCTTAAACACCTTTTGCTGAAAACAGCGCTCCTCTTAGACCTGATGTTGGCTAAGCGAGTGGGTGATCCATGCGCGTGCTCAGTATCACCAGCATGTTTCTCCATCTGTGAAGACAGCAGCTCAGCCAATTTGAGACCAAACCCTGCGTACACGCCGAAAATAATAACATCTTTTCGATCCAGAGTTATCTCCCTGGATGGTTTCTTTCCTTCCCCGCATGAAGATGGGTCAGAAAAAGAGCTCGATACCCTCTGTCCTGTGCACGCACTGTCCCAATATGTGGCACGCACAGCAGCTGTCAAACACAGCAGTTGTTCGTGCATTGGAGGGAGCACTCTTTTGGGAAGCCCCTAAGCAGCAGCTGTCCCACTGGTTGTGTGAATCAGCAACAACTCAACTCCCCTGCTTTCCTCAATCCCAAACCAGCTACAGAGTATCTTACCAGCTTCATTGACAGTGAGCAAGCACCCTCTAGCCTGGTGTCTGTAACTCACCTGTTATCCCTCACAATTGCCTAAGGGGCCCTTGGGTTATGACCAATCACCTTTCCCACTGTCCGACAATACCTCTGGCCAACCACTAAGCCAGCCAGACTCGCCAGCCTTGTTGAGTATTAAACGGCCCCTCGACCACCACTTCGCTTGCTTCCGTCCCTCATCCTGCATTCACACCACACGACTGGATTGGCCCAGTCCCTGCTTCTCCAGATCATCACCTTGTTTCCTGTTGACCAGCTCCAATGCCAGGAACCCTGGGTTCCTGTTCGATCTATGTCTGGTGCATCATCCCCTAGTACAGCTTGTCATAGAATAAAGTACTTTTTTGATTCCTTCGTTCTGAGTCTGCCTATTGACTCCATCTGCCTAAACTTGGCTCCCATGCCTTAACACCTACTTAAGAAGACGCCTTATTTTTCACCGAGTACTTGATCGAAATAATAGAGGTCTCGTTTAATATGTTTATAGGCATAAATTACAGATACAGCATGATCTTAATTATATTTTTAGGTCTTCTATGTTGTATTAGTGTGGTCTTTACTCTCCAAATGTTTAGCTGTTTGGGTCTGCTTTCTCTTACATAAAGAAATCTGTTTTGCAAATCCTGTGCCTGCACACAGGCCTTCTGCTTGCTTTAAGACTTCTTCCCATTTGACCTCTGTGTGCTTCTCTGAGATGGCAGTGATTACAGACTGGTCCTGATCATCTGCAGTTACAAGATCAACATGACATGAATTTGGTTGCTTTGAGCACATCATGGAAAAGGATGAGATGCAAAATAAACTCCTCAATGACTGCAGTTTTAGTTCTTGGGCACAGATAGAAATTTAGGGTAACAGTCTAATGAGATCAGCTCTGTGCATCTCAAAGCTTTAATACAAATCACTATAAACAATAATTCAGCCATGAGAACTGATACAGAGTGTCCAGTGAACAATGTGAATGCATTTTCATTGCAGGCTAGTTTGTGCACCAAGGCATAGTCACAAAAATAACTATTAATAACCACAGATTTACAATAGGAAAGTGTTGTTACAGGGACAACTACAAAGAGAACAACACTACTGGCAAAGAGCCAGGAAAAGGCAATCAAAGAAAACATGAACCTATGGGTCACCTTCACTTGATAGTGCAGAGGGAAACTGATGGCTATCAGTCTGTCATAAGCAAGTGCAACCAGATTAAGAGGCTCCATTGCAAGGCAGGCGTAGCAGAAAAACATGAATGTAAAGCAGTCATCATAGGGGATGTAGCGATGGTCAAACTGAAAGATGTCAAATACTTTTGGCACCACAGCAGAGCTACCAAACAGGTCTGCAAATGCTAAATTAAACACTGCAATATATTTTGGAGTTCTCAGAGTATGATCCAAGAATATTATTACCATCACAACTATGTTTCCGGGCACTGAGACAATATAAACAAAAAAGAGAAAGACATGATAATACTTCATATCAGGTATGCCAATAAATCCACTTAATATAAAATAAGCAGGACGCACAAAAGTGATGTTTTTCTCAAGATCTAGGTTGAGTAACTCCATAGTAAAACTGTCCACAACACATAGATTTATAGAAAGAAGTGTCCTCCTCTGTGTGACTGTGTAGTCTTATGTACAGTAGATGGAGCTGAAGACATCTCTCTCCTTCTGGTGGCAGAGCTCTGTTGAGCTTTACCTTTGTTGAGAGAGGGCTACCAAGAAAAGCAGCCCTCCACTACATTTTTGTTAAATAAGGTCAGTGCGAGCTCCCCTGTGTCTATTGTTTCTAAG
>NW_018128548.1:54778-68566 GCF_001952655.1 Monopterus albus
AAAGTGTGGGGGATGAAATGTGTTTTTTGTGGGTGTTACATCCCCCCACCGCTGCAATGAGCATGCTGCCCAGCCACTTTATTAGGTACACCTGTACAATTGTATGCACGTAACTGGGATGAGACAGAAGCATGATCATTTCCATCTCTGTACAAGTTCTCATTCATCCAGATCATAGTATGCTGAAATAAATGTAGGAACTTGATTATAAATAACTGTAATGTAGATAGTTTTACTATGGAGTTATTTAACCTGGATCTTGACAGCCTGTGGCGTTGCCCTCCGTGGCTGCACCAGTCAGACCAAGGGGGCTGAGCACACCGCCATCCCCATGATGAGCCATCTCACTCGCTCCACCTCATCAGATGCCTGCTGCAGATGCCTGCTGGGTAACGGCTTCTTGGATGTGTGGGCCAAAAAGTCCGTTGGGGCCGATGAGGCCCTCCAACAGACTTTTGTGGATCTGCTCCGGCGTCTGTGACATGTGCAGCCACATGTTGCGCTGGATCATTGTTGCCCAGGCCTTGATGCATGCCATTGCCACTGCTGCGGAGGAGAGGGTCATCATCGTTGCTGCCATGGCTTTCCCAATTTCCTCTGCTGCCTCTGCAGGGAGAGCCTCAGGTTGGGCAGTGAGGGAGGAGATGGATGCAGAGAGGAGTTCCACATTGTTAATTGCTGCATCTGCCTGGGATGCGCATTTTGTTAGTGCGGTCCAAAAGGCGGGCCCAATCCTCTGGTCCCATGGGAGCAGAGGAGGGAGCCGCCTCCTGCCGAAGAACATTGCCTTGCGGAACAAGATTGAGGAGATGCTTGTGTTCAGCGGCGGAATGGCAGGGAAGCCGAGGTCTGTCACTCACTACACCTTAGTGAGTAGTGAAGGACTGGAAGCGAGTGACCAGAGCCAGCAATGGAGCATAGCGAGCCAATGGACTCAGGCCCATCTGCATTGCCTACACCGAGGAACTCCAGGGGGTCATCCACCAGGCGATAGTCACCACGGTTGTCCCAGTTGCTGTCATCATCAAGATCGTGCTCTCTGATGGCCACGAACGCCTCAGCCTGGTGCTGCTTCTCCACTGCAGGCAAGCAAGCACAGAGGGGGAAAGCGGCGCAGGGGGAGTGCGTCATATCGGCACGGGGGGTGGGTCGCTGTGCCTAATAAGCTCCATATTGCAGCCAGTGATGGTGATGCAGCACTGATGTCCAGCGTTCGATGATCTTTGCTCTTTAGACATGTTCAGAATCGCTCTTTAGACTGCTGAAGAAAAAGAGGGAGCCGAACTCGGGTCACATTGGCATTTATGGTCTTATTTACAAATTCCTCCTTGAGCAAGCACTTAGTGACAGCAGGGAGGAAAAACTCCCTTTAACGGAAGGAACCTCTGACAGACTCCAGGTCGTGGTGGGCAGCCTTCTGCCTTGATTGGTTGGGGTGAGTGGATAGAGGAGAGAGAATAGAAAAGAAAAGCAATAGGACACAACAACCAATTAAAAAACACTGGGCAGGTTGATGTGGCAGAAACCTGCAGAAATGTACAGGGAGAGAGGAGACACAAAGTTAATGACATGTAATGGTGGCATGTAAGTGCAAGAAGATAGAGGAGAGAGAGGAGAGGAGCTCCACAGCATGAGACAACACTCAGTCTAGGCCTATAACTAAAGGATGGTACACCAAACCAAACTTATCCTACATGGCATCCTGTTGACTACAAACCACTGGTATGGTTAAATAAACTCAGAGGCAACAAGAAAGAGCAGGCCCCCGGTTTCCTTGCGCTTACCAAGATGACTGTCAGTCTTACCCCTGTTCAGCCACATTAGTTGATCTGATGCCATGAAATATCAGAAGACATACTGCAACATACCAAATACCTTTCTACCCTCCCTCACTGTGAATTATATTGAAAGCAACAATATTATATTAAGTCATGAACACAAATAAAATGATGGAACTGCCACAGCCTAATTATTGTACTTTTCTGAGTTTACAGAAACATTGTGGTGTGATGTCGTCCTGTTACAATAAAAAACACATGGTTAAAATTGTTAAACTATCCTAGATTTAAAAAAAAATATTCACACAGGAATTAAACATGGGTCTTCTGTGACAAAGTCCTGTGTTAATGTGACCCATCATTCTGCTGCAGTAACATTTTGAAATGTTGCTGATGGGCTTAGAAACAATAGACACAGGGGAGCTGACACTGACCTTATTTAACAGAAATGCAGAGGAGGGCTACTTCTCGTGGTAGCCCTCTCTCAATAAAGGTAAAGCTCGACAGAGCTCTGCCACCAGAAGGAGAGAGATGTCTTCACCTCCATCTACTGTACATAAGACTGCACAGTCACACAGAGGAGGACAAGAACTCCAAAATATATTGCAGTGTTTAATTTAGCATTTGCAGACCTGTTTGGTAGCTCTGCTATGGTGCCAAAAGTATTTGACATCTTTCAGTTTGACCATCGTTACATTCCCTATGATGACTGTTTTACATTCATGTTTTTCTGTTACGCCTGCCTTGCAATGGAGCCTTTTAATCTGGTTGCACTTGCCTATGACAGACTGATAGCCATCATCTTCCCACTGCACTATCAACTAATGGTGACATGTAGGTTCATGTTTTCTTTGATTGCCTCTTTCTGGCTCATTGTCAGTACTTTTCTACTCATTGCAGTTGTCCCTCTAACAACACTTTCCTATTGTAAATCTGTGGTTATTAATAGTTATTTTTGTGACTATGCCTTGGTGCACAAACTAGCCTGCAATGAAAATGCACTCACCTTGTTCACTGGACACTCTGTATCAGTTCTCATGCTTTGGCTTCCACTGCTATTTATCTTGTCATGTTATTCATATATTGGCTATGCATTGTCTAAAGTAGCTGCAGTCAATGAAAGAGTGAAGGCCTTTAAAACCTGCACATCTCATCTTTCACTTGTGGCAATCTATTTTCTCCCTGTAATGTTCACATTTGCTATGAATGCATATATCGATCCAAATACCAGACTCATAAACATGTCTCTGACCGCTGTCTTTCCTCCCATGTTAAATCCAATCATTTATGTTCTGCAGACACAAGAAATCAGAGTATCTGTGAAAAGGTTATTAAAAATCAAAAAGCGATCCAGAATCACAGTGAAGAAAGCAATTTTAAAATGATTATTTCTGTATATTCAGCGATATCTGTTTAGGATATTGTTTACAATCCAATAAAAGTTGGAGCAAAGTCACAATAAAATATTCAAATAAAATAGCTCTTTTATGGCCCTGTGGTATTAACTACACTCTACATTATGACAGGTATAACACACAGTAACACTGGTATTCTGCTAATTAATTAGTTTTTCAACAAAAAAGAAAATATATTTGGCCTTGTGTTGTACGGTAATATGCACTGCAAAATGTAGAAGTAGATATATTTATAGACAATAAATGTAAATTTTGCATTAGTGTCATACAACCAGGAAGGTAATGAATTTGGTTCTCCATCTCTTTATTGTTCTTTTATATATTTAAAGACAATGAATGGCTGAATTATTGTTTATGACCCTTCATGATGAGGAAGCTGAACTTCATGTGTGGTAAATGGTGGCATGCCTTTCAGACAGTGATTTGTATTAAAGCTTTGAGATGCACAGAGCTGATCTCATTAGACTGTTACCCTAAATTTCTATCTGTGCCCAAGAACTAAAACTGCAGTCATTGAGGAGTTTATTTTGCATCTCATCCTTTTCCATGATGTGCTCAAAGCAACCAAATTCATGTCATGTTGATCTTGTAACTGCAGATGATCAGGACCAGTCTGTAATCACTGCCATCTCAGAGAAGCACACAGAGGTCAAATGGGAAGAAGTCTTAAAGCAAGCAGAAGGCCTGTGTGCAGGCACAGGATTTGCAAAACAGATTTCTTTATGTAAGAGAAAGCAGACCCAAACAGCTAAACATTTGGAGAGTAAAGACCACACTAATACAACATAGAAGACCTAAAAATATAATTAAGATCATGCTGTATCTGTAATTTATGCCTATAAACATATTAAACGAGACCTCTATTATTTCGATCAAGTACTCGGTGAAAAATAAGGCGTCATCTTAAGTAGGTGTTAGGGAATGGGAGCCAAGTTTAGGCAGATGGACTCAATAGGCAGACTCAGATAGAAGGAATCAAAAAAGTACTTTATTCTATGACAAGCTGTACTAGGGGATGATGCACCAGACGTAGATCGAACAGGAACCCCGGCTTCAACAGGAAACAAGGTGATGATCTGGAGAAGCAGGGACTGGGCCAATCCAGTCGTGTGGTGTGAATGCAGGATGAGGGACGGAAGCAAGCGAAGTGGTGGTCGAGGGGCCGTTTAATACTCAACAAGGCTGGCGAGTCTGGCTGGCTTAGTGGTTGGCCAGAGGTATTGTCGGACAGTGGGAAAGGTGATTGGTCATAACCCAAGGGCCCCTTAGGCAATTGTGAGGGATAACAGGTGAGTTACAGACACCAGGCTAGAGGGTGCTTGCTCACTGTCAATGAAGCTGGTAAGATACTCTGTAGCTGGTTTGGGATTGAGGAAAGCAGGGGAGTTGAGTTGTTGCTGATTCACACAACCAGTGGGACAGCTGCTGCTTAGGGGCTTCCCAAAAGAGTGCTCCCTCCAATGCACGAACAACTGCTGTGTTTGACAGCTGCTGTGCGTGCCACATATTGGGACAGTGCGTGCACAGGACAGAGGGTATCGAGCTCTTTTTCTGACCCATCTTCGTGTGGGGAAGGAAAGCAACCATCCAGGTAGATGACTCTGGATCGAAAAGATGTTATTATTTTCGGCGTGTACGCAGGGTTTGGTCTCAAATTGGCTGAGCTGCTGTCTTCACAGATGGAGAAACATACTGGTGATACTGAGCATACGCATGGATCACCCACTCGCTTAGCCGACATCAGGTCTAAGAGGAGCGCTGTTTTCAGCAAAAGGTGTTTAAGAGAGGTCTGTGTTATGGACCTGAAGGGTGGTAAAACCAGAGGTAGATCCCACTGTGGTGTCACTGAACGCGCCACAGGTCACTGTTTGCCCACTCCCCTCAGGAAGCATTTCACCAGTGTGTGCACAAACACAGATCTCTCACCAAAACCCTCATGGCATGATGAAATGGCCGCAGCATAAGCTTTCACAGTAGACAGAGCCAGGTTTCTGTCTACCAGGGTCTGTAAGAAAATCAACACTTGAGCCAGTGGGCATGACGTGGGGGTTGTGCCTCTCTCCACGCACCACTCTTGAAAAGCAGAAAATTTCACTGCATAAGATGCTGTCATCGACGGGGCTCTCGCGCTCTGAATTGTATGCATGACCGCTGGAGGCAAGCCTAGGCTCTACAGTCACTCCCGTCCAGGGGCTAAGCCCACAGGCACTGCCTCATCATGGGAAACTGCCGAATCGCACCATCCAGCTGGGAGAGGGTGTCCCCATGTCACGGGAGCTGCCATGGCTTGCCCGTCAGCAGCTGTACCAGCGTGGGAAACCACGCCATGCCCATGTGCTCTGGGGCTATCAGGATGTGTAACCATTCGTCCTGTATGTGTGAGAGGAGACATGGGATCAGTGGGACGGGGGAAAGGTGTAAATGACTCCTCTGGGCCAGGGGTAATGAGCAAAGGCATCCACCCCCAGCGGAGGCTCGTCTTGTGTGTTCATAGAGAACCAGAGAGCGCACTGTGCATTTTTGTGAGCCACAAACAAGTATGCCACTGCTCGCCAGAACCTGTCCCACAGCACCTGAATGCTGCAGCTATGTCAAATTACACATTTTTTCATCCTGTGAAATTCTATCCAAGCGGTTTTTCTGACATCCCCCATGCTGAGTATTTCTATGTCTTCCTGTGTTTTGTCTTTATCATGACTGTTCTTGGGAATGGCCTCCTCCTCTCAGTGATTTACCTGGTCAAAACTCTTCATACTCCTAAATACATGATTGTGTTCAACCTGGCTGTGATAAATTTGTGTGGGAGCACTGCTCTTATCCCAAAACTCTTGGACATGTTTTTGTTTGACAACAGATACATTGTCTATGAGGTTTGTTTAAGTTATATGTTCTTTGTTGGATTTTTTTGGAAGTGTGCAGTCATGGACACTTGTGATTATGGCATATGACAGATTTATAGCAATTTGCTTCCCTTTAAGGTACCATAGTATTGTGACTAAACCAGCTATTGCTGCAATGCTGCTGTTTATATGGGTTTTCATATTGAGTCTAATAGTATGCTTGGTTGGGCTAATTGATCGCCTCTCCTTCTGTGGATCTGTGGTGGTACAGAGCTTTTTCTGTGATTATGGACCAGTATATCGTCTGGCATGTAATGACACAACTTCAAATTTCATATTGGTAGCAGTTGTTTTAGCTATAATCCTCTGTCTTCCTCCTGTATTGATAGCATTAACATACTGTATGTTTGCCTTACCATAGCATTGGGCAGGATTGCATCAGGAAAGGAACGAGTCAAAACTTTGAAAACTTGTACTTCTCATCTGATTCTTGTTGCTATTTTTTTCCTGCCACTCTTGAGCACAAACATAATTGCTCAGATTTCCTCTATCCACACTAATACCAGAATCATAAACTACTACTTTTTCACACACCATACCAGCTTTGCTCAATCGTATTATTTATGCTTTAAGGACAGAAGAAGTTTTGAACTCCATCAGAAAACTTTTTGAACCCATTAGGATGAGCAGCATTACCTTGTCCATAAAGGTGACCACTGTGTCACCACATTGACACATTTAGCATAAATGCATATAGAAGCTTTTTGCTATTAACATCTTAATATTAGGTACTAGATTTTTACTTTGTGATTATTTTGGTAAGTTGTCATTTGCTGTATTTAACTGTTGCATTAGCCATATAATGATCTGATTTATAAAATGACATCAATGCAGGGGCAGGCTGGCAGCAATACGTAGCCTTGGAATTTGATTGTGGAGCAGCCCAAAACTCGACATCTGTCAGGAAACTTTATAAAATTTCTAGGCTGAGCAGCATGACTTCATCCAAAAAGGTGACTTCTTTATGATTAGTGTGTTGATACATCAAAATGTGTTTATCATTCTTATATTTAGCAGCTCTTCTTTCTAGCCAGTAGAACAATTTCAGATTTAAAAATAGCGGTTTTCATGTGTAAGCTCATTTACTGTATTTCACTGTTGTAACAGTTTTATATTAATCTTTCCAAATGAAAACAGAGTTATGTTACTATACACTGCCTAAGATATCAATAATGTGGGGGGAATATATCAACAGTTATTTTACAATACTCATAAAGATGTCAATTTTAACAATAAAAAATTACATTATTATTAAAATATTACAACATACTAAATATAATTATGCAGAATGAAATTTGAACACAGAATAGTTTGAGATGCATTTTCAACTCCTTGGTACTTCCATCCATCCATTATCTATACTGCTATGTACTGAAGAGGGCTGTGGGGGGACTGGTGAATGGGTTTAAATCAGAATAAATTGCTTATTAAATCAACCTCTTTACAACCTTCCAAAATATGAATTCTTTAAAGTGGAACAAAACTATATGGGTAATGTCTCAGTGACTTAAGTGACCTCTTTTTCAAGCAAGACATGGCCAGGACAAGTTTTACAAGTTTCAGACAAGGCTGGACAACATCTAACACATCAGTTTAACAAATAACTAGGACATGTATAAAGCTTAAATAGACTAATCTCACAGAGTTTATGTGATGTTGAAATTTCCCTCTGCAAACAGAATAAAGCTTCTAGAGTATAAAAACATGTTTTCTTTTCTTTCTCTGATTGTATGCAGCAGAAATGTCTTGTGAGCTAAGATTATGAATTAAGTTCGAAAATATATGAGAGAATGGCTTTAAAAATAAAAATATAGAGTTTAACTCAAGCAGTGCATAGAGAGAATTGGGCCAGCCCATTCTGGAGTACAAGGCACAGTGATCAGTTTTAAGTTGGTGATAAATCTTTTATAAGAAGTGATGACATTTTTATGTGCATTCACTTTATTTTCTCCTCAGTCTGACACGATGTCGACATGGTGTGAAGCTTTTTTTCTTGAATTAACTTATGTTATGTTTGCATTCAGTAGCTGGATGTGCAAAGACTGTACATCACTATACTGTATGCAGACTAGTTTTTATACATGAAAAGGCCCATTTATCTCACCTGCTGCTCAGGCTCTCGGTGTCCTTCTAGTCTACTGTTCAGTCAGACCACCTTTTCTTAGGCAGCCTTTGCTGTACCAGGACATGATAAAAAGCATCAGACAAATGAATAAATAAAGCTTGCTGTCATTTGTCATAATAACCTACTGGCACAAACGGCGTATGCTGTCGTATTTTAGGACAGCTTCTGAGAGCAGAGTGGGAGAGGGTAGCTGCGCTGGAGAGGAGAGGGCGGAAAGCTGCCTGTTTGCTTGGGCTGTTTAATGTCCGAATATTTTTTCCCATGTAAATTAATATAAATTGACTATAAATTAATATGACCAGTCTGCAACCCACGTGCCGTGGAGTTTGGAGGCCTTCTGAGATCATCATGTCTCAAGCACAAGCATGACACATGGTGGGCCTGTGAACATCAGTCACATGGTCAGTAACATCCAGCTCAAACGTTTCAACAGCTCAACTGTTTGACACAGACTTGGAAGGACTTGAGGAGTCAACCAAATGTTTGTTTAAACATTTCAACACACTTGTGTATTAGACGTGTATTATTTTGGGGGGGCAGAGACCATGGTATGGTGCATTGCACATTAAATATAAAATATCAAAATATGGCTTTGGACACACTGAAAAAAAGGAAACACTGGGTCTTTGGATTTACACAATTTATGCTAGTATATGCAACGCAATTCATTTATATTTCCTCTGTTAACATAAAGAAAATTATGTTGGTTTTACACATTATCATTGTGTGGGACCGATGTACACATTACAATCAAGCAAATCCAACAAATCTTTTTTTTCAGTGCAGACTTTGGATATTATTGTATTATTGACGGAGTACCCAGCAGTTTCAGGTAGTGCCACTCCAGTCCTGCTACCCTTCTCTACAAAGTGGTTGTGCAAACTGAGCTTTTTGATCCTAACTTAGATTAAGAACAAGTACAGGAGCGACTGAGGGCTGTGGACCTGGAGCTTTGTCTAACTCTCTTTACTGTGGCAAAATTATCTATTAAAGCTCAGTGAGTGTAAAATAAAGACTTATCATTAACTCTGAAAGTCATTACATATTTATTCCTGCAGGAAGGAGCTATCTATAAACAGAGTGTCTAACCAGTCTGAATGAGAGTTGTCAGAGCTATAAGTGGTTGATGAGAGAGGGGGTGTGTCGGGCGGTAGGTCTGACCGGATCAATAACATCATTGCAATGGTCTGAGAAACAAACCTGGAGACAAAAGCTTTACTACAAGGGATGCAAGTACAGCAGGATGTGCCTATGATTACACAGACACCTGCTTGTGAAGCAATTAACTGATCTAAGACCATTCGGTTCTACATGGCTGTTAGTCTGAGGCCTGTTAGTTCCTTCCGCACAGCTGTAAAACCATCTGTTGTGGCATTTACAAATGTAAGGAATCTGTAATCAGTGGTCTCTACTCTCAAAAGTAGCTTTCCCACCCCTGTCCAGGGAAACAAAGATAAGACTACCTTCTCCCCATCTGGGATGATTGTAATCAAGCGGAACCGGTGAGAGCAGAGGTGAATGACCTGACACTGGCATGTGCGTGCACACATAGTAATTACTCAGATTCATAGCTGCGGTATGGTAAGCAAATCTCCACCACATATTAGCAGCATATTTGTGAGGAGGGTCATTATGTGTTAACCAATCATATTGTAGATGTTTGACCGCGCATTTACTCTGAATAAACTCAGGATGTACTGAATGGGCTGGCCTTTGACTGAAGTCTAACCACAACCATAAGATACTAAACATTAATGATGACACCAAAAAAAAAAAAAGTCAGTTTTGCCCAGGGCAACGGCTTGTTCCCGACGTAAGAGGTGTTCCATCGCTGGTCCATCGGCTAAGCTCATTAGCTTGTGTGTGTGTACTCTCTGGTGCATGTATGGGGTGTGTTCTGTGTATTTCACCGGAGGAGCAGAAAGCGGCACTTGGCTCACACTTTGTTTCCACAGAGCACCAAAGTCATGCACAACACCCAAAGCATACCTAGAATCTGTGTAAATAGTAACAGATTTTTCTTTAGCCAGTGTGCATGCCTCAGTTAGAGCAACCAGTTCAGCTGCCTGAGCAGAGAAGTGTGAAGGGAGAGCCACTGAAATTAAAGTGGCATGAGAAGAGCACCCGGCATAACCAACATGGTTAAGCCCTGTGTGTGTATCTCGGGAGGCGGAGCATTCTACAGACAAAACTGGGTCAGGATTAATTGGTGGCATTTCCTGGAAGTCAGGATGAGGGGAACAAACCTGCTGAAGATTAGCGACACAATTATGTCTCTCACCATCCTCAGGTGTGGGGAAGAGGGTAGCAGGATTAAGGACAGTGCATCTTTTGACAGTGACATTAGGCATGTCAAGTAGAACAGTGTTGTATCTGAGCCAGGTACTGTGGAGAGATGTGATGTTTTTTGCTCAAGCAAAATCATTGCAACAGCATGAGGAACAAGAAGAGTGACATCATTATAATCAACTATGTCTCTAGAAGCCTAAATGGCTTTTTCAGCTGCTGCCACTGCCTGCAGACAGTGGGGGAGGCCAGCTGGAACAGGGTCCAGTTTAGCAGAGAAATAGACAACAGGGCATTGCCATCCACCCTGTTCCTGCAAGAAAAAAGATGTCATGCATGCATTTTTCTCATCCACAGTCTGTGTGAAAGGTCTGGTCGGGACAGGCAGTCCCAATGTCGGTGTGGTCTGCATGGCTAACTTCAAGTCAGTGAAGGCTTGTTCAGCATCAGGAGTCCATGTCATTTTATCGTAAGATTGAAGGCTTTACCATGAATCAGTGCACTGAGTGGAGCCTCCAGCACAACATAATTTGGGAGGAAAACCCTACAATAGGAGCACAAGCCTAGAAAGGACATCATTTGTTTGTTTTTTTGTGAGTGGTTTTGGCAGCTGTTGGATAGCTTCAACTCTTTTGGGTGAGAGGGATTTGCCCTCAGTTGTGATCACATGACCCAGAACTGTGACTTTAGGTTGTACAAACTGCAGTTTAGAGAGACTCACTTTATGTCCGTCTTCAGCCAGGTGCTGCAAGAGTTTAACATATTGCAACAGAGCTGTGCCTTTTAGCAAACAAGTGGCTCAAGGCTTAACTGCAGCATTTACTGCTTGCAAGTCCTGAACAAATCTCCATTCTGCAGGCTAACCTTCATCTCTTAATTTTTTTTTAATTTTTTTAAAGGGAACAAGGGAGTGCACACAAGGGATTTCTCACAGGGTACAATTATTCCTGCTTCTTTAACAGATTCAGACGCTGGAGTGATGCCAAATATAGTTGTTTACATGGCTTGTAATCAGATTTGGGAGTAATTACAACCAGTGCACTATCTTTGATGAGGCCAATATCATCAATGTGTGTAGCCCACAGTGCCTTAGGGACTTCCTGCAAGGGTAGGATGGCTGCAACCTGTGAGTCAGAACCACACCTGAACAGATGTTGTAAAGTGCACCACTGAAGAGAGGCTTCTTTTAAAACACTGCAGTGTAAAGGAAAACAAAACGGATAGATCTGGAGTTATCTGCCAATCATTTGTTTGCATGCATCTTTTCACAAGGGGCCCGTATCTTTCCACTCACCATTATTACTCGTGGCCAAAGAAATGTGTGGTACGGCCCTGTCAATGTCATACTGCTGTAACTGTGAAGCTGTGACACTGGCAGTGAGAAAGTAGAGGTAATCACTCCAGTACATAGCAGATATGCAGTTGGTGTCATTTTTTTTGTCTTTAATCCATAATCATCAAAATTGAAACAAATAAAGGCTTGAAATATTTCACTTTGTGTGTAGTGAACTAATATAACATACAAGTTTCACTTTTTGAAACAAATTATTGAAATAAATGGACTTTCCCTCGATATTCTAATTTTTTGGATGAGAAGTGCACTGCAAATCTTCAGGTTGTATAAAATCAGTGTGTTCATTTAAGAACCAGTTGTTTGGCCTCAGCAACAAGTGAGGAAGTCAGTGGACCATTTTGCAATTTCCACTCATAAGCATATATTAACTCACAAGGGCTATTAAGCACAAATGAGTGTGTGTGTGAGTCACTGTCGTGGTGGACAGTAATATCCATCAGGAGTTGAACAAAGTGAGATTCTAAGTTTACACATAAGATCTCTGCCTAAGAGATTGACACGACAATGTGAGGAGAGCAGAAAACAGTGTTTGAACGATCTAGTTTATATGCTTCAGAGTCATATTTGACATAGGTGCCCTGAGGCTCAAATTTGCTTTCTAATACCTTAATGGTGTGTTGTATAAGCATGTGCGGGTTAGTATCAGCAAGCTGGTCTTCATTGTGATGTGCAGTGTGTGTGTTATCACTCATCTGTAGCTGCTGTGTCTCATCTGTAGGCACAGTGGCGGTCTCATCTGCTGTCCCACCTCCCCCTTCGCTGCCACCAACCTGGCTTCAGTCAGACATCAGTGGTGAGTATAGTGCAACCTGGGCCTGAGGATGGTAGCCTGTTTTATCCGGGCAGTCCTTCGCCTAATGGCCCTGTTTTCCACAGAAATAACGGGTATCGTGGGGCACTGATGAACGCCCTCCAAACCCATGTCCACGACCATGTCCCCGCCCCCCTTTCCTGGAGCCGCGGCCCCCCATCTGGAAGTCTCTTAGTCCCCCTGGATGTTGCTCGTGTTGTTCCTGGATGGCTTGATACAGGGTCATGGCTGTGAGGTGTAGCTCCTTTTCGACCTTATCTTCTTTGGCCTGCTGTTTTTGCTGCAGCTGATCTTGGGCATGACTGGCATGACATCATAGTTCACTCAGACGGGTGTCTGTGTAGCCAACACAGGATGTCTTGGCTGCTGCAGGAATTTCAGGTCTCAGTCCATTCAGAAAGCAGTTGCTAGGATGTTTCCCACACGCCAGGAGCGTTGCCCAAATTAGCTGGTTGTTCCAGACCACTATGAATGTTAAACAGCTCTGTAAGGTGGTGTAAATACTCCTCTGTCGATTCTTCTCCCTGTTGTCTGCAAGACCTAATTTTACTCATATCCACTTTAGTGGGAAACCAGTCATGAAACACAACTCCCAGGGCTGTAATGGCGTCTCTGTATGGGGCATTATCATCATGATTCCATTCAATCTTGCATTTTCTGGGAAATCATTAGTCACATGCTGGAGAATCAGCAGGTTTCATTTTTGTTGCTAAGAGGTGTTTCAGTTATGTCATAGTGGGTCAAAATTCAATGCAGAAAATAAAGAGCAGTTCTGCAAATTCCAGATGCAGTTGGGTCGGGAAGATGCTGTGCTGCAGCAGAAATATCAGCATTGGTCCATGTTTGGAACACAAGGATGAGACCAGTAGGGCCAGACAAATGGCCGGACAACCATGGGTAATAATAGTTCAGTATTGTGTGAAGTCTCAAACTTCTTCTCGAGTCCAGATAGCGGAAAGAATTTCAGTCACACACCAAATATCAAAGTGCACTATTACCTTTTTAATTCACAGATGCATCTGGAGCTCATACAGCAAGCAGCAGAGCAGATGATCTAAAATGAAACTACCTAAGACTGTGTAATATATACTATTCTTCACTCCTCCTTACACATTCCTG
>NW_018128548.1:70466-71383 GCF_001952655.1 Monopterus albus
ATATTACCTTTTATTAGCAGATATATCTGGAGATCATACAGCAAGCAGCAGGGCAGATGATCTAAAATGAAACTACCTAAGACTGTAATATACACTATTCTTCCCTCCTTACACATGCTCCTTCTGATCATACAGCTGAAACCAATTGATGTTAGCCAAAATTCTCTCATAATACATAAGCTTTACCTCCCCGAAACCAAAGTTTCATTTCTTGTGATAAGGAAAGCACACACACACACACAATGATTTAATAAGCATACTGTGAGATTGTGAAGATTATATTATTAAAACTCATCCTTTTAAGTGCATTTAATTAAAAATAGTGGAATGTTGCAGACAACTGGATATTCCACTGTGTAATCAGTTTCTTTCCCTTGAAACAGGGCTGTGCTAGGCACAACTCCCCAGAAGTGCATTTAATAATGAGTGAACACGCTGCACCTATGTGAAGGTTATACTTTTATCTCATAATGCAATGTCTTATTAAAGTGACAATTTCTAAACTATTGTTAGTGCCTTAGTTATATAGCAACCTAAATGCTTCAATATTTCACAATTGGAAGACAAGCCAGCGGCTGTACTCATACCATATGCAGGGTCGATTACGGAGGCCCAGAGAGACCAGTGGGTCAGGTTCTGGGAGGAGGGAGGCATCACAGCATACCTTTGTCAAAGCGGGTGGGACGTATGGTGGGGGGTTCGACCTCAGGTCTGTCCTGAAGTTGGTGCATGGCAGACGGTCCGGGCTGTGGTGGTGGTTGTGCGGTTGGTGGACAGGCGTCAAGGTCAGGGTCAAGCTTCATAGCCGTAAGCTGCGGATACAGAGAACTGGTCGCAGATTACTCTTTTTTTCTTTATTGAAAAGACATTCTTTAGTCTTTCCTAATTTTGACATTTCCTTAAACATTCTCTTTCTT
>NW_018128549.1:0-1836 GCF_001952655.1 Monopterus albus
TCATTACTTTTAAATCATTGCTTAAAAATTATGTAACATTTAGAAAGTTACATGCAATTTGCATGCTGGATGCAGCTGTGACTAAATTATGCTGCTGATGCTGCTAGTTATAGGACCAGTGATTTTCTTTGTTCCATGTAGAAAAGCTGCCCAGTGATATTAGCAAACTACTGAGTGAATATCTAAGTGCAGTACTTCTACAATAAATAGTTTTGTCATCACAATTTAGAATTTAGAGTACATAAGTGTGGGAGAGGAAGATAAATGTAAAGAATCTTTCCTCTCATGCATTTCCATGTCCTGGCATCAGTGACATCAGCCAGTTAGGTTTCACCCTGCACTGTAAAGGGATGAGAGCAGATGGGTAGACTGGACAGAACTACCCCTGACTACACCTGCCTATGATGGATCCCCCCCTCTATTAATGTATTTATGTCTCTTCTCCACAGTGTGCCTGGTTACACACAAAACTGCGCTGTACCTGTGGTCACAAAAATTCCGAAACTTGTTGGACACACCCATATGTGCCTGGAATTTATACACAAGTTTACTACTGCAAACTATTTTAGGAAAATAAAGCTCAGAGTGAATTACAGACTTCTGTTTCTTTTTATGGAGTTGCTGAATTGATTTGATTTGTACGTCACTCACATTATTCTCAGTTCTCAATATTTTTGTTATTTCATACACTCAATAATTTAAAAAAAGAATAGATTCATCAATAGTACAAATAATCACTCATTGCAGCCAAAATATTGGCCCCCAAAAAAACCTGCAGGAACTTAAGAAAGAAACACTAGTGTTGTCTCAAGTAAATTTTTCATTTTGGTAAAAACCCTTTTACCTTTTAGCATCATTGGTCCCCAGTGTGAAGACCTCTGGGGCCATATAACTCACTGAATCTGGCGACTCTGAATTTGTGGTTGACTGAGATGTTTTTGTACTGCGTGGAAAAAACAAACAAAAATAAAACAAATACATGAATATCATGCACACAAACACACACATACATAGTCTTACCTTTCTATAGGTGTGAGTACACCCAGTGACATAATGAACTCCCTTTACTATCACAAGTAAATGCCTAAGTGCAGCCTTAACCCTAATGCTAACCTAAACCTCATTCTGTGAGGACCGACTAAAATGTCTTCATAACAATGGCACTGAACAAAAATTTGTCCACACAATATAATAATGTTTCCGTAGTTTTGTTGATACATGATGTGAAAAGTAAGAAGTAAAACCAATGCAGCAAACAGCCATTAAAAATGAGCCTTTCTTCAAATGTTACTGCACTGTGACTTATTTCATGACCTATTCCAAAATGTTCGTCTTGTGTTTCTTGAAGTAGTTCACAGTGGATTTTGAAGTCTGCTTTTGATCATGGTCCTGTGGCAGAATCAGCCTCGTTTCACTTTTAGTTTTTTACTAACTGCATGATATTTACATTGAGAACCTTTTGGTAGTTCAGTGGAATCTATTCATTCCTGTCCGGTACAGTATTTGCTGCTTCACCACCCAGATTGGCAAGGATGTGTTAAGTACTGTACTGTCTAAAACCTGTGCACATTCCACAATTACTCTGTCTGTCTAAAGATCATAAACTAAAAAGTAAAGTCAATTTTATAATCACAATATCACAAATTTGCCTTGGAGGGCTTCACAATCTGTAATGCATAAAATAACTTTTTAGAATTAGGTCTATTTTTTATGTCTGTTTGCTAATTTTCTCTCTTCAAAAAGAAAATCATTTTTTCAAGGATGTCCAAACTAAGACACTACAAACAAACATACAAACGTATACTTTAGTTAGTATATTACCCTATAAAATATTAA
>NW_018128549.1:2180-10119 GCF_001952655.1 Monopterus albus
CAAATTAAAAAGGGACAATACCTGACAAGTTGTATGTTCTGTGATTGTAAAGGATGACACAAGGCCAAAGACCATCCAACTTAAGGTGGAGGGTGATTTGCCGCTGCAGAGTCATGGAACATATAGACTTGGAGGGTAGTATACTACAGTACTGATACTATGGTCACTTGGAAACAAACTAAAGTAGTCAAATATTATTTTACATACGTATGTAATTATATTTGAGCTTTAATTCCTATTTTAAACATCATAAAATGTAGTTAAGTATCAGAAATGTTGTTGTTTGTATTACTTTACGACATCTACAGTTGATAAACAGCAACATGTTTGCGTTTAAAAATCCTTACAAGTTTTATAACAGGATAGAAATGTTTCACTGAATGCTGTCACAGAGAACAGGGATGCATTCTGTTACACAATGTTATTAAAACTGACAGGCTGCCTCCTTCTCCCCCCTTTGTAGAAATGCACAGACATGTTGTCTTTGCTGTCTCTTTCTCACACCCTCTTTTGACTTTAACCACATCTCTTTATTTTCTCTCATTTCCCCTATAGCTGTTCTCAGGCTACCAGCATCACTGTGGGCAACAGTTGTAGCTTTGCTATATTTAAATCCAATTTCCACTTCCAAGCTTTAGTTGATATGGACATAGGATTCACTTAAATATGATAGATATTGAAAAAATTTTTTGCATGTCTCTCCACAAGTTAATCCACACCTTCAGAATCCAGAATTTCTATAGTGACCGTTGTATAACTGAAAAATATGTGCACAGCTGCTGCAGAATGTTTCAGTCATGTAGTTTGGAAACTACCTCTGCACAAGAACACTGTACCTGAAACTCTTGTGGTCTATCTTTGATCTTGTCAGCGAGGTTTCCTCCATGACAATAATCAGTCACTGCGTAGTAGATGTCCTCATTTTCACCTTTATGGCAAAAAAGGGTGAATCTCTTTATCTCGTATTTTAAAACACATCTTCAGAACGTAACTGTGTACAATACCTCTCTGAAGTAAACACAAAGTAGTAGTTTTGTATTTTTGTCTGAGCTCATTCTTGAATTGCTGTTAGCATATAAAATTAGAAATTGTAATTTTAAATGAATTGTTTACTGTAATTAATTTTGTTAAAGGGCAACACACTGAGGGGATCACATGACAAGATGTGACATGCATCACATGACACCTGTAACACATACTGCTTATGTGTTACAGTAGTTATGTGAACAGATGATTAATCCGTTTTCTGTGTAACTTTGTGTTACATCAGCAACCAACTGGAGCTGACTGTGAGTCTGTGCCTGATTTCATTAGTGAAATTGAAAAAAATTTGAGTAAATAAAGTTTTTTTTTTTTATTCTAATGAATTAATTATATATCTTTATTAAATGACACCCCCACCTCTTTGGTGTCCCATGATCCTTTGTTAGTGTAAAGGAAAAATCGTCATCTAGTGTGAATGGTGTGAACGTTGCTTTATTTGGCACTGCACACACAACTTTACTTAGTTGTTAGTGGAAGGCACATACAATCAAAGAAATAGTTGATTTAAAAAAGAAAAGCTGTACTTTTTGACATTTTTCCAGTTCCACTGGTGTAAACAGAGACACTGGCAGTTTAGTCATTGTACAGGATGGTGTACATACAGTACAGCATATGTACACAGCATGGAATAAGCTAAATGGCAGTACAGGCCCCAGCATATCTGCATTCACACCCACTGTAGTTTGCCCTCTAGCAGGTGCATGGAGCTGCATTCAGAAACACAGCACTGTTTGCAACATTATTTACAAGCACCCACTGGTAACGGGTATAAAACACCTAACAGCGGGGAAAAGGAGGCATATTATGACCCACTTGGCTTTTGAAAGACTGAGTAAATGTTTTTCACATCTGAAAGCAACAGCATGTTACATTAGCCTTGTGTAAAAACAATCTGGATGTGTTTTAAAGTGAGTGACTCTGGTCTGTAATTACCACTACTTGTCTGGGTGAGGCTGTGTGAAGTCACTGGACTTATATTAACGAGTCATGTGGGTCCAGACAGAAATAATTGTGGGTAGAGTTCCAGTGATATTGTGGTTTCACGGTATAGCGTGGTATGAAAATTGATGTTGAGACTCATATTATAACTGTGTGCATATTGTGTGTAGACATTACCTTTAATAAACAAATTTAAACTTGAAGTGGATTTGTCTAAACTTACCTTTAAAGGAGTTTTTCCAGCTCACAATATGAGGATGACTGACTGTCTTCAGGATTTCTGCCTCTGAGATGGAATCTTGGTTTGTGGGTGTCTGTTAAAAACACCACTTACATAAGAATGAACTGGTAATGCACAGGTTAAAGTTGTATGGCTGAGACAGAATAGTCAACAAACTATCTCCTTTAAAAACATCCTCCACTTGTGCCTACTTTTATCTTATGTTGTGTTATTGAGTTCATAAATTGCTAAAAAGATTTAATACTAATTTACTGCTGATAATCTATGGCTTGGTGCCAAAGCTCTTATAGTGTTAATGTTGAGTGTATACTTTGCCACTTACTACAGTGGCTGTTGTACTTCAAAGTTTGTGTACTGGCAAAAGCTGGCAAAGAAAAAACTCAACTCTTTGCTAGCAAAACAGAAAAAACATGTTTAGCTTGTGTTTTACTTATTTTGTGCTGTTCAGAAGATTATGAATTGGCCTTTGCTTTGCTGGTTTGGACTCTAGATGTATAATAAGGTTAATAAAGATAAGGAACACTTACCTTTATCTTTTTCACAAGAAATTTGTCATCCTTGAAGTAGATTGGTCAAAGGTAGGTACTGTAGGTAGGTAAGACTTTATTGATCCCACAGTGGAGAAATTTCAGTGTTCCAGCAGCAACAGAGAGCAAACAACAAAACCCAACAAAGAAAAATGTTATAGATCTGTACAGAAGTTTGCAGTGGTAGGGACCTCTGAGAAGCATTTCATAGAAATCAGGAAGAAAATGTGAAAAATGCTGCAAAAGGAGGCAGTGCTTGAAACCTTTTGAGTTATCATGACCATCACTCTCTACTGTAAATTAACTTTTAGTTCAGTGCATGATGTGAGAGCAGACTGAAGTGTATGCATTTCTGGCATTAGTATACAGTAGGTCCAGAGTTTTTTTTTTTGAATGGGGCAAATAGCTTGTCATTAAGCTTTCAGTGTTATTTAGTCTTGTAAAAAGCAAAAATAAAACCGTCATACTGTTTTGCTGTAGTCAAAATGGTGGAAACACTGTTCCAACAGGGGAAACAGTTTAATACTCTATAGTACAGTGGTTCTCAAACATTTTTTGCGGATGAGGATTAGTGCCTGTGTGTCTGCAGCCTAGACATCGTGCTTTGCACATGCTCGCACGCTGCAGTAGTGTTTGGCTGAGGGAATTAGTGTAACCCGTTACCACAGACCACAGAATCAGGAGTGTTGGAGCAACACAGAAGGGTGCTCTTCCTGCACCCCCATTGCAGTCCCGTTAGTGTGGTTAGCTCGTTCATTTTGGGAAGGGAATGGACGTTTCCCCGGACTGGGGGATAATTTTCAATTTTGCAGCACTTGTCTCATCCAGCATAATCAACACCATGTCTACAGCAGCAGTGAGAATGAGCTGCTCAGCAATTGTGTGTTTTTTTTGCACTGGGCAAGTCTGTATGCAACTTTGAAGGAAGCCATTTGTGCTTTGCTGTTCACTGATGTGGATTTTACCATGTGATTTTTCTGCTAACGGTATTCTGCCAGCTTTCTTTTAAAGAAGTCGAGTGATTTATTAACGTGACTGGGGTGTGTTGTTGTTACAGGTATCAAAATATAACACCTGTAGGCAGATGTATATATCCTGAAATACAGGAAAGGAATAATTAGGCAGGGTGGACCATGACATTTTGATATCTCGCCTTCGCGACTTAGTGGGCATCCGTGGTGTTGCCCTAGCATGGTTTAATTCATATTTATCGGCTAGATCAGTGTCTGTTGGGCTGGCAGATGTGGAATCTGTCACAACCCCTTTGTTATCTGGGGTTCCACAGGGCTCCATTTTGGGGCCTTTGCTGTTTTCTCTGTATTTACTTCCCCTTGGCTCTATCTTTAGGAAACATGGGGTCTCTTTTCACTGTTATGCTGATGATGTCCAGATTATCATGCCACTGACTAAAAAGGACACTTACTCGATCCAACCGCTTTTAGCATGTCTTGCAGATATTAAGGCCTGGATGTCGTTAAATTGCCTGAAGCTAAATGATGCAAAAACGGAGGTTATAGTATTTGGCCGGAATATGTCTGGCGACCCTCCTCCGGTAGACCTAGGCTTTTTGGGGCAGTATGTGCGATCCGTTGTCAATGATTTAGGTTTTAGAATAGACTCGGATCTGCGAATGGAGAGCCAGATAAATGCTGTTGTAAAATCTGGTTTTTTTTATTTAAGGCAGCTTGTGAAATTAAAGCCCTTTTTGTCGAGGCAGCATTTGGAGACAGTGATCCATGCGTTTGTTACATCACGCATGGATTACTGTAATGCACTGTACGCTGGAGTTGGTCAATCGGGGCTTGCCCGCCTCCAGAGGGTCCAGAACGCTGCCGCTCGGCTATTGGTTGGGGGGCGTAAGAAGGATCACATAACGCCCGTACTGGCATCTCTCCACTGGCTTCCGGTGCATTTTAGGGTTCGTTTTAAGATTCTTTTATTTGTTTATAAATCTTTAAATGGGCTGGCACCTTCTTATCTGGTGGAACTTTTGCATCCGTATAATCCATCGCGGTGCCTCAGATCAGCAGATCAGCTTCTTCTGGAGGCACCAAGGGCTAGGCGTAAAACTGGGGGGGACAGAGCCTTTGCTGTGATAGGTCCAAACCTATGGAATGCCTTGCCGCTTTATATTAGGCAGGCCCCCTCACTGCCCACTTTTAAGTCTTATTTGAAGACCTATTTTTATTCACTGGCGTTTGATCAGGAATGACACTCTGTCCGTGGTGTTAGTGTTTATAAACTAACTTTGGCCTATCAACTATGCTAATAACTATTAACTATATTCAGTTTGCTTTTACCACTACAATAACAAATTCAGAGAAGCATAAAACTTACAGTACTTACTAATTACAGTAGGTATGTCAAAACTTACCTGTCACTGTTCACACTGTGAGGATGATTGGAGGATTTCTATTTCTGAGATCAATGCATTTCTGGGAAACTGCTAAACTAGATCCTTTAGCAACACCCTTTACTTGTGCCTGCTTCCTGCAATTGTGTTTGCAGTGTTAAATCACTCTCTTACTGTCTCTGCCAACTGCATGACTGGATACAACACGTATTTGTTGAAATTATTTTATAGACGTCCAGAAAGGTTGGGGCATTTTTCAAAATGCAATAAAATCTGAAATCTATATTTTATTTATTCACTTGAACCTTTAATTGGAAAGGTTTTCATGTTGTGTCAAGTTTGGACCCCAGATGCAAACTCAGAAAACAGGGCAGGAGTAAATATAGAATTTTTTTAATTAAAAATAATACATAGAAAACAGGGCAGGAGTAAATATAGAAGTTTATTAATTAAAAATAATACATTATGCTGGGTGTCAAGGGGTCGGGCAGGCACGGTCTGACAGGAGGTGCAGCAGGTAACGGAGGCCAGGTCGGGCACTATCCAGGAGGACCAGGGTGAGGAACCAGGGGAACCAGAAGACCGGGGCGGGCAGGTGAGACAGAGTGGAGGAAATGCACCGTGTAGCTGGCAGTTAGGCAATATACACAGTGTGGGACGAAGGAGAAGGGCACAGCGCACGGAAGCGGTAGCGAGAACTCAAAACAAGTAAACACACAGAGCAAAAGGTAGAAAACAAACCGGGAAATGTAGAATCAAACATGGAACAAACTCAGACCGTGTCAGTGAAACATGACAGTACCGGGGTGAAGCTCAGGGGTTGCATATCGGGACAAATAATCGTCAATGAACCCACGGGGTATGAGCGAAAAACAGGGTGTATACATATATGTAAGCAGGACCGAGACGTAATGAGTGGCACGATGGCTGATTAAAGTGATAGAACGGCAGGGAGAGCAGGGACAAAAACAGGAGGCCAAGTCTAAACCACGACATTTCAATGTTTTCACTGACCAATGTAACTGCATTTTGTAAATATAAACCCATTTAGAATGTGATGCCTGCAACATACATTCTGGGAAGCCTACTAACATCCCTGTTTAGTTTGTCTAAAAAGTACAAACTGCCTTTTGTTGTTTATTTATATTTGAACCTTTAACATGTTAGAAATTAACCCCATTCTTTTGTTAGAAGCACGAGAAGTGAAGACAGGAGATGACTGTTTAAAATCAACAGAAAGTTTACTGAAAGTCTGATCACAGGAAAGTCTTACAATGCTGGGATCAGAGAGATAGAGCTCCCGCAGGAGTTCCATCCACTGACCCCGAATTAAGTTCTTACCATACATTTTATCTTCTTGGGCTGCTCCGCCCTGGACACAGGGGTGCAACCTTCAATAGTTTGTGATCCTATTGGTCATTTGGTGTGAGCCAGAGCTCCACTCCCATGTTGAAATATGGTAAATCTAGCTGTGTGTGTGTGTGTGTGTGTGTGTGCATGTGTCCAGCACCCAGATCTTGATCTCGAGGTGCACTGATCAAAGGGTGGCCTAAGTTACAGGCCCCCTGTGTGTGTGATGCTAATAAGTGTGTTAAATTGGCCAGGTGGTCATCTCAGGTTGTAGCCCCAGGGCCTCTGAAGGACATCCCAGACAAAGCAAAGCTTTGGATATGCTAAGTGGGTCGAGGTGTGAGTGTAAAACAGGCCTTTGCTAAAATGTAAATAGGCTGTCTGGTTTCAAAGAGATGCAGACATCTAGTCTCTACACAGAACTTACAGCATTCAAAGCAAGCAGATTCTGCTTCATTACAGCTGTAAGATATATAAGCAAGGGAAACAAATGTATTAAAATAACCAAAGCTCAGTAGCTCTGAACAATCATCAATACAGCTGTAATATGCATAAACAAGGAAAATAAAGCTATGAAAGGTAACTAAAGGGAACTAAAGGTATGAGAAGTAACTAAAGCTTGTAAAGTAACTATAGAGTCTATAAGACTCAAATCTTACATAGGGGTGGTGGACTAAGACACAACTTGTAATCTGTCTACAATCCTGTTTTGAGAGCTCTGCCCAAACATGCCCACCAGGACAATAGGCGTCGGTCCACAGGTGAGGGCTCAAAGACAGGTAACGACTCTCACCGATACTGGGCTGTAACGACTCAGTTGTTAGGGGACATTGTTGGCCTTCAAAGGACTGAAACACCACCGAGGGGGATAAATATCTCTGGTTCAACACCAGTCAGTCAGAACTGATGAAGCCTCTTGGATGAGAGGTGAAACGTCTTCAACCTAGAAATCTAGTCCAGTTGATTTTTTCAGATTGACTTGGCTGCTAAATTATGAAGTAAGATGTTGAAATTGACAGCATTATAAAAAATAGCAATTTGGAGGGGTGGTCCAACAGAATGGCATGTTTTTATATGTAGCTCGGTAAATCACTAAGGGAGGCCATGTGCCACAACTTTGTCTACAGAAATGATAACTCAGCTGGTGCTTTCCAGCATCAAAACATAGGACACGTTTCACTCCCCACTGCACAGAGAGCACCTTTGCCTTAATATTATTTTTAAATAAATCTCTGACAAGAACCGAGTCAGAGTCTCTACATATTAAAAGCGCTTAAATACATTTGAGCTTTTACTTAAATAACTGTTTGAATACAGGACTTGTAGAGGATTTTACACTGTGGCACTCCTAATTTACTCAAGTAAACGATCTGAGAACAGCGTCTGTTACTAGCAGAGAAAGCCAACGTGATCCAAAACAGACACAAGTCTGTAGAAACCACCTCCTTTCTTTGTCTCACCAGTTTGACCGAAGTGCTGCAGTGT
>NW_018128549.1:10428-20022 GCF_001952655.1 Monopterus albus
TTTTGTGGTTTCTTATGAGGGCTGATACAAACATGCTGTCTGTGTGTGTTTTGTATATTCACTTTAATCAAGCTACTTTTGCTTTTGCTTTCTTGAGATTGAACAGGATGCAACTAGTTCAAGTTACAAAGGACATCACCACATGTGATGCATTAACCACAACCTGTATGAATCTGTGCTTTTAACACAGACAATATTATGAAATCATAAGCATAAACATAAAAGATGTTAATGATGAATTAAATCATAAATCATTAATGCTAACACTACTATGGTCATTCTTAACCACCATCTGTGTTTACTACTATGTGACTAGTAAGATACACTCATACACAGAGGCTACCAGAGCAAATATGTAAAGCACAGTGATTATACGTAAGTAAATATTATGCAAAATGCATGATCATAATTGCTAAATTCAGTGATTAACAAATATATTTGTGATCACACACACAAACAAAACACTGTCTATGATCCTAGAGAAAAGTGAGCTCACAGGGTGGTTCTGAAAGTTCACCCTTTAATACTTTGTAACAAAAGGTTCAAGCAAATGAACATATCACAGATTACAGTTTTTATTTACTTTTCTGGAATTTGGATTTTTAGGTAGCTATTGGTGGTAGTACACAGTTGGCATAGTGTGGAGGAGAAGATGAATACTGAAATAGTATTGATGAAATCCTGACCACACTAGTTCCACTAACTTTTTGTTTAAATATCAAAATATGAATGAGAGCCTTAATTTTGAATCACGTAAAAAAAGTGTTCTTCTACCCCAACAACATGTTACTGTATCTTCATTAAATAATGTGATAATGTCTGTTGGTATTTTTGGTTGATTTAGATTTAATTTACTGAGGTAGTTGTTTGAACTTACAAATATGCTTCATCTTAATTAAAATGATTTGCTGTGTAAATATTTGTATTTTTTGAACATTTTTCCTCCTTTTAAGTTTTTCAAATTTAAACATCCATTTTATGGCCAGAAGTATAAAGTCTCAAAAAGTCTGTGGAGGGCTTTTACTTTCAAACAATGCATTCTGGGAAGCCTACTAACATCTCAGTTTAGTTTCTCTAAAAGGTACAAACTGCCTTGTGTTGTTTATTTTTATTTGAAACTGTAACAGCTGATACCATGAGAGCAGACAACCAGGAGCAGTGACAAAGCAAAATTAGCAACACCTGAACAGACATTTACACCTGCTGAGTTGGTTGATTAAAGACAAAACAATAAAAAATAGAGCCTTTCATTTTGATAATAATAAAGATGTAACATACAAGTATTGTACATAGCCAGATATAAAAGCTACCTGTGCTACAACAACCAAAAGTGAGCTGGAGTTTATATTGGAAGTCAATGTTAAGGTTTCCACCCACTGTTATCCTCCTGTCACAGCCTTCAAAAAGGTGTTGAGCTCACACCGTTTTTTTTATTGCTGTGTCAGGTGGTAGAAAAGTAGCACAGTCTAACAAATTGTAATAGAAAAAACTGTGCTAAGGCCCTGAACATACTTAAGAGTACATTTAATTTGTATCAAATTGTAATAGAAACTATACAATATTTAAATTTAAAAAATGAGTAACTACATTAGAAAATATCTGTGATAAAAAGCCAAGCTGCAACTCTGTTTACAAAAAAATGTACAACCCAGTCTAACAGCAAACTGTACAATAGCTAGGCTGGTCTACAACACAAAACGCACTACTCTTACAAATATACAGCTTGAATACTGATGTTGCTATGTTTTTCTTGATCTAAAATTGAAACCAAAAGGGCATTGAAACTATGCTATATGGTTTAGTTTAGGCACTCAATGTTAGACAAAGTTCCCGGGGTACAATTTAAAACACAACAATGGACATTGGAAACTCTCTCTGGTTTTCTGCATGAAAATCAGGTGTTTGTTTGACCCATCCATCCACCACAACCACCACCTTCTAGTGTTTTTAACATTAGAAATTGAAATGTAAGATGACAAATTACAAGGTGTATTTTGGTAAGAATCAGGTTATCATGTGCTTAATCTAATAACACACAATTATAGTCTTATTGAACATTGTGCTGGAGGAATAAATAAGTGAACCCTTACAGTAGGTTTAATAATAGTCCAACTTTTTTGGCAAATGTAAACATAATACCATAAAATCTGGACTATTAAGCGCACCCGACTATAAGCCGCGCCCACTAAATTTAAGAAGAAAAAAAAATTGTACATATATAGGCCGCACTTGTCTATAAGCCGCAGGTATCCACGTTGTAACGAGATATTTACACAGAAAAATGTTACACAGCTTTTGTTGTCTTTTTGGATTGAGTCAGTTCTTCACGCTGCCTTCTCCAACGTCTCACCATCCATTGATGCCAAGCTTACATGCAGCAGCTTTATTTCCTTCTTCGACAGCCAGATCGATTGCCTTTAACTTGAAAGCTGCATCATATGCATTTCTTCGTGCATTTTCCATGATGAGGGTGTGTGCATGAAGTGCAAAATGACTGATCTGAAGAATTTAGTGTGAGTGCATTTGATTTAATTCGAACAGTTTCATTGGTCCACTGTGAACTGTTTGGTAATTTCATTGGTCTGATTTGATGAGGCTAAATGTATTGGCAACATGAAGCTCGTTAGCCCGTAAAATTCCATAAATTAGCCGCATCGTTGTTTAAGCCGCCGGGTTCAAAGCTTGTGAAAAAAGTAGCGGCTTATAGTCCGGATTTTACGGTACTTAAATGTAATGCATACATTACAGTTTTCATTCCACATTTAATTTTCTGAGTTTGTTGTGTGTATTTGTATACACATTCATGTGTTCACACATTCATGTGCATGACTATGTGGTATTAGTTTAAAGAACTGTTGAGACACTATCAAAAACATTAATGGAAGACAAACCTTCTATGGACAGAGAATGCAGATGACTGGGAGAGAGTCACTTTTGATTGATCATGTGATACCCACAAAATGAGTTACATCTGTGTTACTTTATATTACATCGAGCAAGTAGTAGCTGACTGAGTGTTTTACACATCTGTATGGGACAGTACATTATACTAGCTTTGCTTAAATACAGTCTGGATGAGTTTTTAGATCAATGCCTTTATGGGTATCTGTTAAACTAGATCCTTTAGCAACACCCTTTACCTGTGCATGCTTCTTGCAATTGTATTTGCATTGTCAAATCACTCTCTTACTGTCAACTGTTTGACTGAATACAACAATTATAGGCCCTGCTTTCATGAAAGTGGACAGAAATAAACATACAAACCCCATTTCCAGAAAAGTTGGGGCATTTTCCAAAATGCAATAATAACTGAAATCCATGATTTGTTAATTCACTTGAACCTTTAACTGACAAAATTGCAAATAAAAGATATTCAGTGTTTTCACTGACCAGTTTAATTGCATTTTGTAAATACAAACAAGTTAAAGCTTATAGATTATTCCAGTAACACCGTTCCAAAATTTGCATGTTAATTGGTAAAATGTGTGGGTAACATGGGTACGAGTTAGGGGAAATGGAAAATAAGGCATTTAGAAAATTGAAAACAGACATTTTTTTTATATTTTGTATTTGGAAAATTTTCATTTTTCTGTCTTCGTTTTTTGTGTGAATTTTGGGTAAAATAATCCTCCATAAAGTTTGAGTAGGGAGCAGTCGTATGCTTCAGATCATGTTCAAATATTTTTGACCGTCCTCTGTCCTTAGAACAACTCCTTGTAAGGTTATAACATTCATTACTTGAGTCCTCATTGGTCAGAAGATTGTGTGGTTTCTTATGTGATCTGAGACATACATGTTGTGTGTGTGCTTCTCTCAGTTGGATGGGTGTGTGTGTTTTGTACATTCACTTCCTCCCTCAAGCTACTTTTACTTTTGCTTTCTTGAGTTTAAACAGGATGAACTGGTTCAAGCTGCACAGGAAGTCACCACACCTGTGTCACATTAACCACAACCTGTATGAATCTGAGCAAGAGATTAAGTACTTTTAACACAGACAATATTATGAAACCATAAGCAGAAACATGAAATGGAAACATGAAAGATGTTAATCATAAATCATTAATGCAAACACTACTATGATCATTCTTAACCATCTGTGTTTCTACTATGTGACTAAGTAAGATCGACTCATCAGTAAAAGTCAAAAGATAATGATCACACATTAACAGACAATTCACATTTCCTCTCACTCAGTGTAATATAGTACCTTAAGCTTGATGTTGGTCTGCAACACAAATCTTTAAAATATTCACAAAGAATTATAGGCTAGCAGAGTAAATTTGTAAAGCACAGTGATTATAGAGAAGTAAATATTATGCAAAAATACATGACATGACAAACTGTACAATAGCTATGTTGGTCTGCAACACAAAACATACTACTCTCACAATAACACCTTGAAAACTATGATGTTGCTATGTTTTTCTTGATCTAAAATTGAAGCCAAAAGGACATTGAAACTATGCTATATAGTTACGTTTAGGCACTCAAGGTTAGAAAAAGGCCCTGGGGTCAGTTGAAACACTGTAAAACACACAAAACACTTGAAACACAACAGTGGACATGGGACACTATCTCTGGTTCTCTGCATGAAAGTCAGGTGTTCGTTTGAAGAAAAAAGGGGCTAAAGACTTTAGATATTATCAGTCCACAGTTAGACATACTGCCTATAAATGGAGATGATTTGGTACTATGGTTATTCTCCATTGAAGCAAATGCCCAGCCAAGATCACCCCAAATGCACAATGTAGAATGCTCAGTGAGGTAAAAAAAAAAAAATTGGAGTGTGTTAACATCTCTGCTCATGAGTCAACCATATGCAAAATGGCATGACACCACAGAGCTCTTCAAAATCATTGCAGCATGCCTGAAGTTTGCCAAACGACTACCTTGACTGTCCACATCATTACTGGGAAAACATCCTGTGGACAGTTGAAATGAGCCCAGACCTCAACCCAGTAGAGATTCTGTGGAGTGAACTCAAGAGAGCCGTTCACACCAGATGTCCTACAAATATGACTGAGCTGAAGTAGTTCTGTAAGGAAGACTGGTCCAAAATTTCTCCTGAACATTGGGTAAAGTCTAATCCACAGCTACAGGAAGTGCTTACTTCAGGTTATTGTTGCCAAAGGTGGTTCAACCAGTTATTAAAACTGCTGCCTTTGCTTTTTCCACCATCATTGTGTATAATTAATGGGTGTGTTCAATAAAGACATGAGAGATCATGATTGTTTTTGATTTATCAGCTTAGGAATATTTTGGTTGTTGATATTTATGACTTTGGTGAGGATCAGATCACATTTCATGACCAATTTATACAGAAAACCTGGAAATTGCCACTACTGAGCTAAAATTAAGCTTGGCACACTATTCATAAGCATATGTTTGAATGCAGCTAAAGCCCCTATTTGTAGAATGTTTGTGATAACATTATAAACATTTTTATTGTTTGTTCAAAGATCAGTCACGCCTAAGAAAAATTGATGTGAGTTTATGTGCAGCACTGAGCCCTTTCATTGCAGGGTTCTTAGGTTAGTTCTCTGGGTGTAACCATTGAATTGTGTCACAGTGTCCTTTTTGGTACAGTACCACCACTACAGATGCTGCTGGGGAATACTTTTTCGAATCCTACATATAGGGACTTTAACATTATATTGCATTAATGTAGCAAATAATGAAAAAAGACATAATAAAAACTTTGTTTTCAGGTTGCTAGCAATACAAACAGCAAAAATTGTTTATTCCTGCAATAAGCAGGAGTTTTTTTCATCCTTTATTGGTAGTCAGAAAACTTAGTTTAAGGTTATCCAGCTTGGTGATAGATGTGATTTAACTTAAATGTAAGTTTGTCATTTGTATGTTATTATATTATCCATTACTACACACTGATTACACATATGTTTAATTGATTTCATTAATAAAATATTTTACTTGGAAATCCAAAACATTCCCAATTTATTATCAAGTTCCGAAATCAGACATGGACTTTTTAAAATGCTGGTGCATGGTATATTTAAAAAAAAAAAACAAAAGCATCTTTTTTTTTTTAAGAGGAAAAGCGTTACTGCACTTGCTCAACAGAATAATGTGAAAAGAATTTTCTACTGAGTGGTGACTTCAATGAGTAAATTTATTTTATATGTAATTTTTATTTGACTTGAGTTTAGTTAACTTTGGTTTACATTCATTCCCTATCTTGTTATTCCAGCTCACTCTCATCCCCAAATGAAGGGATAAATGAGATGATGCTTTTGATCTCATCCAGGACTCCCTGCAAGTTGTCTGCTGCCTCCCTGACTGACTTGACAAATTTCATGAGGTCTGATTTGACTCTAGACTCTTCACTCACTAGTGGAGCATTGTCAGAGGTGCGGACAAAACCTTCAGTTTCATTCTCAGACACTGGCTGAGAAGTAGTTCTCTCCTCTGCTGCCTTTGCCTGTGTCTCAGACCGAGGCTGAGAAGTAGTTCTCTCCTCTGCTGCCTTTGCCTGTCTAATGTGGTGTATCTCTTTAGCATCCATGGCAATGAAGAAGAGGTCTACTGCTATAAATAAACCTGAAAGCACACCTGTGACTGCCTCTGCCACACGTACCACTCTGCTTGCCTGTGCTGCGATCTTGCCAATGTTAACTACTTGAACTAGTCGAATCAGTTCAGGAATCACACCTAGGCCCCTCCCTGCCCTGAGGCCAAGCCGTGTCAGGTTCTCATCACTGAAACTGCTATCCATAGTGCCAGGTACATCAGCTGTCTGAAATCGGTTTCTGATTGCCTGTAAGCTGTTGCAAATCTCCTGGAGCCAGGTGACTACTGCATTAATTTTCTCTTCAAACTCTTTAATGATGCTTCGAACAGCTTTGCGATCAGAGGACTGGTTCACCATGTTTGTGATATTCGAGGCACCAGCAGTGACACCACCAAGTGTACTCACACCCACACCAGCTCCAGGCTGATGTACACACTCCAGATCATCAGCCACAGTCCTTAGCTTTTTCAACTTGTCCTGGAGTTCCTTCACAGTTGTTTTGCTCTGTTGAAAAGGCAAAGACATTATCAGGTGTGGTTACAGATGCCATAAAGTGCCCCATAATGCTGGGTATAATTCGATGTGAAACACCGCTGTTCAGTTTGGTGGAAAGTTACTCTTTAAAGTTACACTTGCTCAAGGGCACACAAATCCTATTAAGAAGCTACTGTACATGTCTAGTCAGAAGTATAGTTTTTCCAACATTACCTGGGTAAGAAGGGTTTATTTGTAATAAGACTGGAATAGGGCAGCATGATTCTTGTCAAAATGAGAAGAATGTTTTCCAGTCAGATGTGAGATCTCGATTTTCTCAGTGGTGCCATTTTTTAAATAGAATTACCTCTTCGTGGTTCTTGGCCTTCACTAACCAGTCAAATGCATGGGTAGGGGACAGAAGTGAGGTCATTGACCTTTGACCACCACAATCAAATAATTTTCTTCTTGCGTCTAAGTGGACATTTGTGCTAAGTTCGAAGAAATTACTTAAAGGCATTGCCGAAATATCATGTTTAAAACAGCGGGACGGATCTGAGGGCTCTGTGACCTTTGACCATCAAAATCTAATCAATTCATCCTTGAGTCCAAGTGGACACATGCCAAATTAGAAGTAATTCCCTCAAGGTGTTCCTGATATCGGTGCATTTACAAGAATCATACAGATGAGCATACAACCCAAAAAGATAATGCCTTCGGCCTTGGCTATCGCAGGTGTGGAGGCATAAAAAAATGTGTTGCAATCCATATTCTCTTTATGTAGAAAGAACAAATAATATCCAATTATTAAAAGACACATTGCTTTTTTTCTATTGATATGCAGCTGGATGAAATGTTGAGATCTACTGTGGAGCCCCAAAAATGACAAAATGTAGTAAATGGTGTGTAAAAATAAATGTGAAGCTTTAAACTTTTGCTTTTATCATTCTATTTTTAACCCCTTCATTTTTCTATTTTCTACTCTTATTGCAAGTTTAATCATTTGCTAATGTTGTTATGACCACAAGGTGAGACGATACACAATATGGGGTTCACAAGAATGAGATGAGAAAATATTTTAACACTACTATTGAGAAATCTTCAATGATGAAATATATAACTGGAAAAATATTATTTTATTTGACTGAAAGTCACAAAATGCAAAACAATGCAGGTGCATTTTGAAATATTTTAACTAATTATCTTGTAATGACTGTCACTTCAGTTCTGCTTTCTGAGTATGAATTATGACATGCAATAAAACCAACAATATGCAAGCACTGTAAACGGCTTTGCCACAAACTCATTTGGCTGGCTTCTCTCCTGTATGATTTCACACGAGTCTCTTCAGACCTTATAAACTGTGCATGAACTATGTATGCATTCTAATTTCTAATTGAAGCTGTGTGTGATTGTGTATGCTATTTTCACCCTCACCACACCTCACCAGACAGTGACATCATCCAGCAATGGTGCTGCCTTGACCAATCATGTACGGGGGATGATTGTGACGTGGACGTCCATGGGAAGACGACTTTTGTTTACCTTGTGAGCATGAGCATTCACTGCTATTCACTGTCGAATTTGGGCCACGATTAACAAACTTGTTACGTCCACATCTCAGGCCGGCACCTCGGCAGCTGATACCGGGGCTACCGGTGACTCCACCCCTACTCACGTAGGAGCACGCTCCCGGTGGTGAGGCACACCTACGCTCAATTAGCAGAAACATACTTAAGCACAGCGCTGGTGTGTCCTCGTCGCCAGATTATCTCTCAGTCTTCTGCTGGCGACTTCGCGTGTTTCACGTCCTGGATCCTAATGTCCACTGATATCGACCTACTCTGGTATATTGCTGTTATCCACTGTGTCGACCTGAGTGAGTTTCTCTGTCTTGTTTACGTTTTTTCTGAACTGATTACCGAGGAGTATTTTCTGTTTTTTCTGAACTAATTACTGAGGAGATCTTCTGTTTTTTTCTGAAATAGTTACCGAGGAGTATCTTCTGTTATTTTGAACTGACTAATGAGGAGTGTCTTATGTTTTTTCTAAAATGATTATGGAGGAGTGCTTTGTTTTCTTTTTGAACTGTTGCCTGGTGCCACCTATATCTCCGTGGGCCTTGCTGCCTATCAACGATCGTTGTTTGGGGTCTGTTATATCTTGAGGTGAAACAAACTCCAGCACGCTTGTGTGTTTCAACTCTTTACTGAGTAACTGCACAACGGTACACCGTGAACACTCGTGTGACAAACAGACAGCCCAGAGCCCTCGGAAACAGTGCCCCGAAAACATGATCCTAACTAAGGTTCCTAGCTCCCAATTCAACAGCCTCAAACTATAACACCTCTCCCCCTTTAAGTTCCAACTTGAGGGCGGAAAACTCTAGAAAACAGTATCTCCACAGGGGTACTGACTATTCCAATAAACCACATGCTATGAACCTGAACATTTTTTTTTTAACTTACAGACTACCCCCCTTTTAAAAGGTGTAGTGCTCACCACCCGCACATGTCTTTTACCCATCAACAGGTCAGTCTTTTTGGAGGCCTGCGCCTTCTTGTTGACCTTCTCACCTCCGCTGTACCCCC
>NW_018128549.1:25053-28710 GCF_001952655.1 Monopterus albus
CTCCCCCGCCCGCCTCCCCCCGTGGTCCAGTCATTTCAGCGGCCCCAACCACCCGAGACCCACACCGGTAGCTCCGCGTCTGATCCTTGCCACCTCCTTTTCTTTCCATACTCTGTCAAATAAATATCTTTCTCTGACCTGGGTTTGAGTCCTGCCTATTCCTGAGTCCAGTCGCTTTGTTGGTGTGCGGCTTGCCGTAACAAAACCATAATGACACACCTTGCATTTTCATTAGTACTGGATGTTATGTGGTGGTTTTTATCTATCAATGCAGACACACCGGTGGTAGAATTAGTGCCAAGGTAGAATCGGCCACATTAGCATCATGGCTAACCAAAACACAACAGAAACTCATGGGCTGGAAACGTGAATGAAGCCACTTATGTCAATTTGTCACAACATGGCCGTATTGTACATGCCTACAACACTGCCCCTGCAACCCCTCACTGCCTGACCAATGCAGCCCCGTGTATTAAAACAGAGCAGGAAGTTGCATTTTTGCTGAATAATGTGAATGTACCGTCACTTTGCCGTAACAGTCCATCATACTGATTCTGTTATGCACTGATATGAGACAGCTTTTGCCTTGACAAGACATGCTTTCATGTTTTCACGAGGCCACACCCCTATCGTTTACTTGTTTTCTCAAAGCAACATTTTCTTATTTGATTACCACAATTCCAGTTGAGGACTATATAATTGATTGATTTATTCTTTCTTTCAAGCATGTAAAGACAGTTATGTTAACACACAATTTTCCACATATCCAACAAATGCTCCAATATCAATGTGCTTATACCTAGTACATGCTTGAATGGAGTAGGAAGAAGTCAGACTTATCTAGTCCTTATCTAGTACCATCATTGGTTTGCAAGCAGTATCTCTACATAAATAGTTCTCTTCTACACCACACAAGTGGTACATACTAAAAAAAATTAGGCGAGGGCAGTGTTTTGTCTAGGGATTGTTTGCATCACTTCAGTGATGCAAGCAATCGAGAGACCTGCGTGGTAAGTTAGCTTAATTGAAAATAGTGGTAGCTAAACACATTGAGTAGCGGTCTTGTCAACTAATCTTTGCTACCTAGGTGATGCTTAGTTTTATCATAATACTTCTGCATGTACACTGAACAAAATTATAAACGCAACACTTTTGTGTTTGCTCCCATTTTTCATGAGCTGAACTCAAAGATCTACGACTTTTTCTACGTACACAAAAGGCCTATTTCTCTCAAATATTGTTCACAAATCTGTCTAAATCTGTGTTGGTGAGCACTTCTCCTTTGCCAAGATAATCCATCCACCTCACAGGTGTGGCATATCCAGATGGTGACTAGACAGTATGATTATTGCACAGGTGTGCCTTAGGCTGGCCACAATAGAAGGGCACTCTAAAATGTGCAGTTTTACTGTATTGGGAGTGTCCGGGTGGGTCCAAAAACCAGTCAGTATCTGGTGTGGCCACCATTTGTGTAGCTTAGCTGTGTTATATTTGGTTGCTTAGTAACATATATCCTTTTGTCTGTTATCATCATCTTTAAATCAGGTTTAGGAAGAAAATAGTGAATGTTTATTGCAGGTGATCTTCCTGCTAATGTAAACATAGTAAAACATAGTAAAACTTCCCTGAATGAAAATTAATTAACTTAAAAAATATATGTGTTGGATATACATCTATGGAAGTATCATGCCTTTTTTGAGAGACAGCTTATGATAAAGGGGCGCTCCAGGATCTCACTGGCTGTTGGTCTTGACTCAGGGTCTCTACTGAAAATGTCATCCAAGAGTATGCAAAGCTCTGGTGAGAACTGCTCAGGGAGGGATGGGTAAGGTCCACGAAGTATCATGGGTGTGTGGTTGACTATGGACTCGGCTGAAAACTTAAGAATTGTTGTTAGAAAACACTTATTAATGATAGTAATAACATTACTTTCCTCATTACTCAATGTACAAAATAAACATATTACCCATCAGTATAGTTTTATGTTACTCTCTGTATGTCATGTTATTCCATGTCTAAGATTAGTATTTTATTTTTCTTGTCTGAAAGGCAAACAGAAAGAAATAATCTACCATAGACATAGAAAGTCTATTAACCATACATTGGGAAATTAACTGTAAGTGGAGGGTTTTAATAAAAGTTTCATTGTTGATGTGATAAATTTGTGATTGTGTTTACCGCCTGAAAACTTAAGGAGAATTGTTGTTAGAAAAGACTTAATAATACTATGACATTGTAGAGGCTGTCATGCCTGAATTGTATGTGTTCTGAGAGCTTAAAACTCAATAAAGCAAAGCAAATAATTCTCGTTGATTGATAATTTACTGTAGCATAACTCAGTACATACAGTAATTCAAAGATAAACTTCTGTGTAACTGTAAAACTGACTTTTTCTCAGTTATTTAAAGGTGCAGTGTGTAAGATATAGATTCACTCATAGAAATGTTAGTATGCATAATTGTTTTAATTAATGTGTAGAATTGTGTTTTCATTATCTTAGAATGAGCCGTTTATATGTACATTGGATCACAGAGGCTGCTGTGTTGAGCTGCCATATTTTTTTTACAGTAGCCCAGAATGGACATTGAGGATCATAGTTATATTTTAGCACAAGATAAAGGAAGATAGCATGAATCCTTGTTGCCAAAGAAGCACAGAAGAAACAGGATAGGTAATGGCACAAGACAAGAATACACATTGCTGTGGCCTTTGGCAGATGGAAATTCTTGATGATGGACAAATGTTTGCAGAATGAAGCTGAAGATGTCTGATTTCTGCTGGACAGGTAATTTAGCTTAACAGAATCCACACTGCAAGCAAGACCTGAGCAGCACATTCTGTTTTTGTCATCAGACCAGCTGTCTGTCAGCAGAACAGTGGCAGAAGAGAGAGTCCTCACCAGGTCAGCAGACAGCATATATGGACTGGACAAAAATACTTGTATGTATGCATGTACATGTATGTTTATCAGGAAGAAATCCCATTTTGATGTAGCATATGGATTTAGTGATTTTTTCCTCGGGTCTACAGAGAGTGAACGTGAAACTCAAAGTAGTCTGAGTTGGCTGTAGAGCCAAGGAAATTTAATAAAATAAAATTGATAAACTGATAGTTGATAATTAATTGATAAAGTTTAGTTAGAAAGTGGCTTTTCTGTGAATGTATTGTATGGTTTGAGAAAAGCACTGTGGGTAGACCTCATGAATGGTCAAAAACAATTTCAATATTTGTGCTACATACACCAGTCTGATAGCTAATACTATGTATGTAATTCTTGTGGAACCCCCCATTGCACAGCACCACTGTTTGTTGTCTAAAATACACAGAGAGCCCCTGTACTGGAGACAAATTTGTGGTATGCAAAACATGCTTGGCCATTAAAGCCAATCTATCTATCTATCATATAGCATGCTCTTTACTGTTACACATTTCCACAATGTACTAGCCTGATTATGTTGGTATTTATAGTCTCATTCATGTAAACAAACAAACCCTGTCACCAAACAAATTAAACTCTGGACACTAGAGACTAAAGGCAGAGACTGTTTCGCCCGGACAGACTAAGATGTGTTTAAAGCTGCAGCCACCTCAGAGGACTTTTCTGTCAGCGTACAGGATTATGCTGAGTATGTGACCGGATACATTAGTACCTGTATC
>NW_018128549.1:30419-38360 GCF_001952655.1 Monopterus albus
ATAGCATAGGTTTTTATATTTGGTTTTTGCTGCTTAAAATAAAAAGCTGCTGTGAATGAACACTATTTTTAATTGTCTAGGCTAATAATTAATAAGTAGGTTAATTTTTGCACAGTTTTTCAAATAGAAGCAAAATTTAAATTAGCCTAACTAAATACGCTCTGAATTGCACTGTATCGTATCGAGGTACAGTATTTAATCTAGGTATCTAATTGTGTGAGAGGAGAGATACACATTTTTCTTGGGTATATCTTTTTTGGGCACATTAGTGTGGCCTGAATGAATGTGCTCACGAGGTACAGCTGATGCCATGTTTATGCTGATTACACAGTACAGTGCAATTCTGAGCTGAAATGGCAATGGTGATAACACCTGCTAATTCCACCTTTTATCACAATTGCAGGTGCATTGCATTTTTCCTGATGAACATGTAGGTTAGGAAACATGAGAACAGGTACCACAATATATCTGAACAGCCACACCTCTTAATCTTAAATCCACAACTGACCTGCTGGAATTTAGTGAAACAATTATTATGAAATTATCAGAATTATGAAACTGATTCATCAATAGTAAAAATAATCATTCATTTGTCCCCTATTTTGCATTTCATCCAAAATATCACCCCCTCAATTGAAATGACACATCTTCTGATGCACAGCTAGGGCACATCATCAGTAATGTTACCTGAGGTCATCACATGTTTTGGGTCTTTCAAACATCAGACATCCTCGCTCAGATGACCCAGCTGAGGTTGATCAAGCCTCAGCTTGCGCCCTAGCAGCACTCAAGCACGGATCCACCCTCTTTATCCAGAGCCATCTAGAGGCTCTCTGCTGCCTCTGTGCTGCAATAGATGGCACTACTTCTCCTCTCGCCTGTAATGCCGAGTGCAGCATAGGCTCTACAGAGAGATTGTCCTGCAAAACCCCTGCACCCAACCCCTACAGGCAAGCACTTTCTCTTCCAACCTTATCTATGGCAGTCGTTGGCTAGACTGTCATATTTCTCCCTGTTCCAAAAGCCTCCTCCATCCACTCTTCCCATGGCACTATAAGTTCCAGCATTACTACGTTCTTTGTTGCCTCAGACACCAGCACAATGTCAGGCCTAAGAGAGGTCTTAACAACATTCTGAGGGAACTTGAGTTGTCTGCCGAAATCCATTAACAACTGCCAATCCTGAGCTGTGTTGAGAAGCCCTGATGTTTTCCTTGATGTTGTTTTTGTCTCTTCTCCTGCTTTAATGAAGCTGATGATTTGCTTCATGGGTTTAGACCTCCGACAGCTGGCACTACCGATGCTCTCTATGATAGTCTTAATCACCTGGTCATGACACCAGTGATATCGGCCTTTCCCCAGAGCCCTTGGGCAACAACTTAAAATGTGCTCAAGGGTCCGCTTCTTCTGACAGAGGGGACATGCTGGAATATCGATCAAGCCCCAGTGGCGCAGATTAGATGGACTGGGAAGAACATCATAGACAGCCTGAATCAAGAACTTGATGCAGTCTGGCTCTGCCCACCAGAAGTCAGCCCATAAGATTTTCCTCTCCATATCTTGCTCCCATCTAGTCCAGGCTCCTTGCTGTCTCATTCCCACTGCTCTGCTGGCCCTCTCTTCCTCAACAACTGCTCACATTTCCTTCTGGACTAGTTGCCTCCGCTCTTTACCCCAAGTCTTGTCAAAATGGGGGTTGCAATAGATCCTTTGGCCACTGTTCCCACCAGGACTCCATGGTGTATCTGTGACTCTGCTTGCTCCACTGGACGCTCTGCTCTCCACTTCCTACTGGTATTCATTGTTATTCCTGCCCCAGAGACTTTTGGGTCCCTTGACACTTGGAGTTGAAGCTTCTCCCTTAGCCGCAGAGCCTTAAACTCCTCCTCAATAGATTTCAAGGGGAGCGTTAGTTTGCAGGTACTTCCGTAAAGGGTGATGTCACTCAAACTCCTTGGCAACCTTAACCATCTGCTCAGGAAGCAACTGTCTCATCTTTCAACATCTAATATGGTGGAGATCAGGAAATCATAGAGAAGCAGTGGCCATAATATCCTTGGCAAAATCCCATGCTGGTAAATCCATGCCTTAAACTTTCCTGGAAGGCCCGACCTGTCAACATCCTTTAACTATCCCTCTAGTTCCTCACAGGTGTTTTTAATGAAGGCTGTATCCCTGAGACTGCTGTCAAAGAACTTCCCCAAGCTCTTCACTGGCTTCTTAGAGATAGTAGGGATTGGTATTTCTGAGATAGAGAAGCGGAACCTATCTACAACTCTTCCCTTTTACAAGACCAAGGATCTTGATTGTGTTGACTTAAACGACATCCTGGCCCATCTCATCACCCTTTCCAGCCCAGGATCCATCTGCATGTAACCCAGGTTATGTTTTGAAGCTCAGATTTACAGAGTGGCCTAGAACGCCTCATTAGCAAGTTAGCTAACGAGGAGAGCTCACGGAAGTCTTGAGTTTTTTTCTCGCACATGGCTGAGCTGACATGCACCTTCCGACGGGTCAGCATAGAGAAAAGTCCATCAGAAGTACAGGAAAAGCCAAGTAGGATATTTAAGAGCAGTTTATCACTGTGCTGTGTTTCATAGGAGCTAGCAGTGTCAGTGATACAACTATTGAGCATATCCGAAGGGAAAAAGATGGGAGAAACTCCGACGTCGTTCCTCTCGATTTGCAGATTTTCCTGGTGAGTTAGCTCTTGTAGTTCGCACGTAGCACTGGAGATTTTTGTTTCTTTTTCATATTAAGCTGTGGGTTGTATTAGATGTGGTAGAGTGTTATGTCGTGTGAAGTGTGTATGTTATGAGTTAACTAGCCGCCTGGTTATATCGGCTATTTAGGCCTACATGCTGAGGAACGCCAAATAGTTATTGACTGTGATTCTGCTCAAGAATGTAATGACTCCTATGTGTTATTGTGTTAAAGTTGTGAATATGCACTGAGAAAAGGAAACCAATGTATAGTAAAATAAGTTAATGTTGTTTTCATAGGAAATATGTATGTTTTATTGTTATGTGAATTTGATATGGTTGACCTGGTTAATAATTGCTCTGCATATCTGTATGCAGGCTGGTTTTTCACCATTCTTCATCTGGGACTGTTTCAGTCAGCTGGATCGCTGTCATCAATCGTGGATGTGGTATCCCCGTCTGGACGATGTTCTGGATTCTGAGCCGTTCCAAGGGGCGGTAGGACTGATTTAAAGGAGACCGATTTGAACAAGAACTGATTTTTTTTTCTCCCACTATTATTCTTTACAATTTACAAGTCTTACTCCAAATACGGAGACAAACCCTACAGAGACACTCGAAGTAACTAAGTGGATTACAGCGTATGAATGACAGATATTTTATTTTTTCCTGTTTTTCATTTTTTTCTCTACATACCGTGCTCTATGCTAATGACTTATTTTGTCTTTTGTAAATCTGTCAATTTTACATTTGTTATAAATAGAAATTCTTTTGCAACTGATCACAGGTTGAGTGCGAGGGGATTTCTAGTGGGCTGGAAGTCGGATCGCTCATTGGGTAAAGTCACTGCTGCCAATCTCCTTGTAAGATCTAATGATTTAAGAGCAGTGGTGTAGATTTTGATGGCCGGGGCAAGACGTAGGTGTTGCCCAGGGTTACATGCTGATCTGGACCTAGCTTTCCACACTACCTCCTGAACTTCTTTCAGAAGCAGCTCCTTCAGATCAAATGCCACAACTGGCTCTGCTGGCCTTATTACCGCCTTACACTGCCCTAACTCGATGTAACCGGCGGGTTGGCCACGCCTACACTGCCTGGTTAGTAATTTGTCGGAATGATCATGGATATAAATAACGCTGTTGCGATAAGCAATTTCCGTGCTCGTCATTGCCGTAACTGGGTTGAAGTGAATCTTCCTCCATCAATCTGTGTCCTGCTTTCCTTTAAGACTGTTTTTGGAGATTGCTGCATGCTCTCCAGGAGCGATAATTGATGCGAGCGTGATCCAGTAGAAGTTGGCGTCCATCGCACATGCTGTGCCAGGGTGACGTGCAGCCAAGGGGTGATAGCCACTGCTGTTTTGCTTATGTAATGTTTTGCTTATGTAATGCTTTGCTTATGCAACATTGTGCCTTGCCTTGTTTGTTTTTATGTTGAGATTTACCTAGCATTATGTTCCCTATTTATTGTATCGTTTCCAAATAGGGTTTAGTCAATTTTATGGTGTGAACAGTGTGTGTGAATGGTTTTATGCACAGGGAGGCAAGGCCCTCTTATATTTGGTTGGTTGATGTGTGATTAATTGATTTGTGGTGTTTATTTAATGGTGCCTTTTAACCTGTTGACTCTGACCATTCTATTCCTGTTCTGCACTGTATTTATTGAGTGGGGGGAAACTCCTTCTTATAGGTAGCATTTTAGCTTCTGGGGCTAGGCTTCCTAAAATATTTTCACTGTTAAATTATACCTTGACTCAAATAAAGTTTTTTATCTGTGTGAGTAACTCTAACATCTTTGTGTTTGCAGATCTATCTGGGGGTAGCAGCTCAGTACTGGGGAAGTTTGCATGAATTTGACCTCAGAAAATAGGAGGGGTGTTATTCTTGGGGAACTACTAAAAGTTACTACGGTCTGAGTTGCCTAGGCCTGTATATTGGCCCGGTCACATCTAGGTCCTGGGAGAAGTCACTCAAGGTGTTATGGAGATATTGGTTGACTTCCTCTTTTGAACACACCAGGCATCGACTGTCTCTCTCTGAGGAGCTCCCTGATGAACCCAAATGGATTCTTAATGAAGGCAGTTCGTTTCCTAGCTCTCCTTCCTCTGTCTCCTGTGGACCTCAGCTCTGTGCAGGATTAGGATCCTCTTCCTCAATATGTTGTGGAGCGCTCAACTCAGCTGAACTTTATTTATATAGCACTTTACCACAGCCACAGCTGACCAAAGTGCTTAACATACAATACAAATCTAAAATCGTAACAACATAAAAATAAAAACAATAAAACATACATTTGGGTCCAATCAAGGGATTACCCAATCTGAAAGAGTCTCAATCCTGTCCAAACGCCAATGAGTATAAATAGGGCTTCAAATATGACTTAAAAATGGGCAACGAGGGGGCCTGCCTCATATAAAGAAGCAATGCATTCCACAAATTTGGACCCACCACAGCAAAAGCTCTATCCCCCGTAGTTTTCCATCTAGCCCTCAGTGCCTCCAGAAGAAGCTGTTCAGCTGATCTAAGGCACCGCAATGGATTATACGGACATAAAAGTTCTGTAAGATAAGAAGGTGCAAGCCCATTCAAGGACTAATAAACAAATAAAAGAATCTTAAAATGAATCCTAAAACGCACAGGAAGCTCTGCAAGAACTTCAGAAACAAACACTAGAGTGTTGTCACAAGTAAATTTCTCATTTTGGTAAAAAGCTTTTTACCTTTTAGCATCATGGGGCCCCCCCTGGGTGACCTCTGGAGCCTTATAACTCACTGAATTTGTTGTTGACTGGGGCATGTTTGTACTGAGTGGCACAAAAATAAACAAACAAAACAAATGCATGAATATCATCATCAAATAAATGCATGCATGCACATGCCTTTTTATGGCTCTGAGTACACTCAGTGACATAGTGCACTCCCTTGCCCTTTACCATCACAGGTAAATGTATAACTTCAGGCCTAAGCCTAATGCTAACTTAAACCCAAATCTGTGAGGACTGACTAAAATGCCATCACAACAATCGCAATGAACAAAAATTTGTCCACACAGTATAATGTTTCAGTAGTTTTGTTGATATTTGATGTGAAAAGTAACAAAACCTATTCAGCAAACAGCCATTAAAAATGAGCCTTTGTTCAAATGTTACTGCACTGTGACTTATTTCATGACCTATTCCAAAATGTTTGTCTTGTGGTTCTTGAAGTAGTTCACAGTGGATTTTAAAGTCTGCTTTTGATCATTGTCCTGTGGTAGAATCAGCCTCTTTTCAGTTTTAGATTTTGACTGACTGCATGACATTTTCATTGAGAATTGTTTGGTTTGGAAAAGTAACATGGCGCCCGCTGGCTGACGTGTTTGCCAACTCTGATATAGAATGTTGGCTTTTTTTTTTCTTTTTTGTGTTTTTTGCTTCCTGTGCAGTGCACAAATGTCATGCACTGCTAACATATAACAGACAGGCACTGCTGGACATCGCTAATCACAGCCCTTTGGAATTCGCCAGTTTTATACCACTGGAGCTGTGGCTCGCTGTTTGCGACCATCGTCACCCCCAGAAAGGCCCTGAAACACAGAGCCCGAGTGAGCCGGCTGATCCTAGGAGAGCAATCTGGAGACGGAGACACAAGCGCAGCAGGAGGGGAGGGCTCAGCTAAAGGCTTGCGCTAGCCGAACGCCGTTACCCAGCCTCCTGCTAGCGAACATACAGTCCCTGGAAAACAAACTGGACGAGCTGAGAGCCAGAATTACAACCCAGCGGGAAATAAGAGAGTGCTGCGATTTTGTTTTCACCAAGACCTGGCTGTCAGACAAAGTTCCAGAATCTGCCATCCAGCTACAGACACAGTCCATGCATCAAGCAGATCGTACGCTCACATGAACTTACAAATGAGCACACGAACAGGTCACATAAGGCTGAAGTTATGCCCCAGTTATATAAAGCTCTTTTAACTCTAGCTCTAAATGTACTGTTTGTATATAATCTACCCACTCTAATAGTATTCTACTACATAGTCCATATTAACTTTTAACTTAAACCACTACATTAGACTCTGTTAAGACCAAAGGGGGAGGCGTGTGTGTGTTCATCAAAATATTCGTGGTGTGGAGATGTACAGACTGTCCACAAGCACTGTTCACCAGAAGAGGAGTTCTTATTACTGAAGTGCCATCCCTACTATTTACCTGTCATGATTCGGTTCCACTGCTTCCCGTCTGGCTTTTATTTTGACGTTACTTCCTGTTTTTGTTTCACCTTAGTTTCGGTCTTTTTACGTTCTTCATCACTCACATTAGTTTCACCTGCTTCGTTATTGTTTGCACCTGTTTGCACCTCTATTTAGGCAGCGTCCTCCCACAAGGATGCTGCCAGATTGTTCTAGACCCCAGCTTCGGTGTTGGTATTTTTGTGTTTCTGACCCGGACTGTTTCTTTGGACTATTCTGTTCTGCCTTGCCCTCAAACTCGGACTGCTTCTATGTGTATCGGCTTATTGGACTTTCCCTTCGGACTACGCATTTTGGATTCCACTGGATGTATGTGTTTGCTGGCTCTGATCTCGGACTGTTATACCGTGAGTTTTGTGTTGCACTGTGTCTTGTATGGTTTTTGTTTAGCGTTAGCACTCTTATTAAAGAGGGTTTTTGTTCATCACTTCGTCTGGCCGTTTAATTGAGTTCACTAAACACTTTTCGGCAGCATAACGCGCCGATTCATGACATTTACCAAGAGAATTCAGCAGTGTGTTCCTGGCTAGCGTGTATGTCTGTCAGTCCAAGAGCTAATCCCACAGCTGCTCTTAACAATCTCTATGATGTCATCAGTGCGCTAGAGACAGCTCACCCTGATGCTGTCTTTATCGTCGCTGGCAACTTTAACCAGTGCAATCTACGGACTGTACTTCCCAAATAATACCAACATGTGGACATTCCCACCCATGGTAAGAATACACTAGATCATGTTTACAGTAACATATGTGGTGCATATAGGGCTGCACCCCACCCCCACTTCGGGCACTTGGACCACATTTCTTTGTTCCTGTATCCAGCCTACAGACAAAGACTGAAACAAGCAAACCCTGTCACCAAACAAGTTAAACTCTGGACCCCAGAGACTGAAGGCATCCTGCAGGACTTTTTTGCCTGGACAGACTGGGATGTGTTTAAAGCTGCTGCCACCTCAGAGGACTTTTCTCTCAGCGTACAAGTCTATGCCGAGTATGTGACCGGGTACATTAGTACC
>NW_018128549.1:38569-40909 GCF_001952655.1 Monopterus albus
CCTTTGGAGCCCCCCAGCCACAGCACAGAGAGGAGCCACACACACACCTGGACTCGGAAATTTACCTTGGGGGGGCTTCACACTCTGTAAAGTGTAACGTTACTTTTTAGGATTAGGGCAATTTTTATATGTCTGTTTGCTGCCAGGGTTGTATTTACATCTTTTCACTTCAAAAAGAAAGTCATTTTCCCAAGGATGTCCAAGCTATTGCGCTACAAACATACAAACGTATACTTTAGTTTATTAGCTTATAAAATATTAAAACAGCAAAAAGACTGTACTTTTTATGGGCTTTTTGAAATCCACCCAGGCGCAAAGTTCCAAATTCTGTGAGGAATATGTCCTACAAAATGAAAAAAGGTAAAACTGTAAATTGAGTCACTTTAAGAATTGAAACAAGTAAAATTCATTTTACTGTTAAGATATATTAAACTAGTTAATGGGTAAGTTTGAAAGAACTGCGCAGTGTTTTAGTGTAGTACCTCTGGCATCAGATCTTTTTGAACCAACCCCTTTTCATGAATGGTTCTCAAAGCCACACAGATCTCAGTTAACCAGCTCAGCACCTAGAAAACAAATGAATGTACTTCTAAAATAGCAGGAGTGCCAAATTAGAAAGGGACAATACCTGACAAGCTGTATGTTCTGTGATTATAATGGATGACACAAGGCCAAAGACCATCCGACTTGAGGTGTAATAATTATGTAATTATATTTGATCTTTAATTCCTATTTTAAGCAGTAGCTAAACAGCAACATGTTTGCAGTGCTCAGCAAGGAATTAAAAAATGTAATAGAATAGTAAAGAAATGTTTCGCTGAATGCTCTCACAGAGAATAGGTATGAATTCTGTTACACAGTGTTATTAAAACTGTCTGTCCAGCAGAGAGAACTCCTTCAGGCTCTGACACAGGCTGCCTCCTTCTCCCCCCTCTGTACAAATAAGCAGACATGTTGCATCCTTGCTGTCTCTCTCCGGCCCTCCCTCCTTCTTTAACCACATCTCTTTATTTTTTGTGTTTTTATTGTACTTCCTCGTTTCTCATTTCCTCTACAGTTCTCTCAACTCAGTCTACCAGCATCACTGTGGGTAACAGTTTTAGCTTTGCTATATTTAAATCCAGTTTCTTCTTCCTAGCATTAGTTGTTATGCACATAAGTTTCACTTAAATATGATACATATTAAAAATAAATTTTGCATGGCCCTCACAGTGAAGCTGTTTGTCCTTTATTCTGTTGTTGTTGGTGGGTAAACAAATAACCTTAGCTCAAGGATGTTTAGCTCAGGCTACAGTTTAAAAACTAACACTGTATATTCAACATCTACATCATTTACGTACACTTGAACTGTCTGGTTACTTCAAGTTGATCCACACCTTCCAGTCAGAATCCAGATTTTTTATAGTGACCGTTGTATAGCTGTGAAATACATGTACAGCTGCTGCAGAATGTTTAACTAATGTAAACTAGAAACTACCTCTGCACAAGAACAATGTACCTGAAACTCTTGTGGTGTCTCTTTGATCTTGTCAGCGAGGTTTCCTCCATGACAATAGTCGGTCACTGCGTAGTAGATGTCCTCATTTTCACCTTTATGGCAAAAAAGGGGTGAATCTTTTAGTATTTTAAAACACATCTTCATAACGTAACTGTGTACGATACCTCTCTCAAGTAAACACATAGTAGTAGTTTTGTATTTCTGTCTGAGCTCACTCTTGAATTATCATTTAAAATTAGGAATTGTAGTTTTTATTGAATTGTTTACTGTAATTAATTTTGTTAAAGGGCAGCACACACTGAAGAGATCACATGATGAAATGTGACACACATCTCATGACACCTGTAACACATACTGGGAATGGCACAAATTCAGTGTGGGACTATGGGAATGAGTGTGTACTTCAGAATTTTATGCTTTTGTTGTACATTGAAGCCAGGCAAATAGGACAGCGGCATGTCCTGATGGCAGTTCTCCACCAGTGTGTGGGCTTACATTGAAAATGAGTATGTTTTGATGCATGTCACATGCAGTCTGTGTTTGTGTTGTCATTAGCAATGCTTCTATTTTACATGTTCACACATGTATTGTTTATGCAACAGCTGTGCTGAGAGGCTTCACATCATGTCAGTCCTTTCATTTTGTCATGTTTGCAACTACTGAATTTATGCATTTGTGAATAATCTGTGTTTTAACACAGAGACCAGAACAGAAATTTTTCATCTTCTTGTGAAAAACTTCCAAATCTTCAAAATGAAATAGATATTTTATGTAATAAAAGAGAAGTGAGAATACAGCTGACTGAAAACAGCAGGGAATCAATTATGTGAACAAATGATTAA
>NW_018128550.1:0-1579 GCF_001952655.1 Monopterus albus
TCACCATTTTGTTTTGTTGGGTTTAACATTGTTGATTCTTCTCACACAGCAGCTGGTGACGTCGCTGCCGGTTCAGCTTCTGTTGCTGCATCATATCCTGAACAAAGAAAACCACAAAGTACACTGTGAAAACACACAACCTGAGAGTCCTGACCTTGGTGTCTGCAGGTGTAATGACCAACATCCTCAGCTGTGACCTTCTTCATAACCAGTGAACATTTCTCTGTAACACTCAGTCTGTTTGATTTAGATGATGAAATCTCTCTTCTTTCAATCTGCCCATCTCTAACCAGCTCTACTGCTGTTGGTCTATCTGGACGATCGAAGAGCCATCCAGTTTGATCACATCGACTCTGAGCATTTCTCAGATTTTCACAAGGCAAAGTGACATCATCTCCTTCTCTGACAGTGAGGTGGGAATCTTGTCCAGCTGCTGCTGCTCAGAAGATGAGACACAAATGAAAAATCAATGAGAATCTGAGAAGATGGTTTTAGACACAACAGTAGTTTGTACATGTGTCACAGCTTTAGTTTCCAGGAGTCCACTACACTTGGCCTGTTAAACACAGGACCGTTCCTGCTGGGCAATTCTCCCCTTCCTGTGTTGCCAGCTCCTACAGACAATTTTCTACCATCTGCTTGGTAAGTCTTACTCTGCTTTCCCAGCCCTACTTGTCTCAGCCCAGCTTCCCAGCGCTCCTCGACGCAGCCTGCCTGACTTCTCTCTACTCAGCTACCCAGCGCCACGCTCATCCTGTTTGGCGTTACTCACCCAACCTAACCAGCATACACACTCAGTCAGTGTAGCGAGCTGTCCCTGGCCTGCCTGACTCTCTCCTGCTTTGCTTCCCTGGGTTTATCTCCTTGTCTACCTACCTGGCTTCGGTGTTGGCCCGGCTCCCACTTCACCAGTACATTCCAGACAACCTTGCTCGATGAAAGTCCTGCCATCAGACAACGCTCCCGAACCACCTTTCCAGTAACCTGCTCCAGCTTCTCATCCTGACACCTCCCAGCACCAGTCTCCTCCTACGGAAGCGTCAGGCCTCCTTGTGGTTGATGCACCTCAGCCTGAACCAGTAACTCTTTATCCCTGCACCTAGTGTCTAATAAGGAGTCAATGTTTTGCCAGCAGTCCGAGTCCTGCTGTTGGTGTCCAGCTCTCTGTTTAGTAGCCCAAGGATGTAACAATTGTTCTTCTCTCTAATGTGTCTCTGGTTCTCGCCCTTAGCTGTCTATAAATAAAAGATTGCCAATAATAATGATAACAGTACTACTAATAAAATCAAGTTGTTATATCAGTGAGGACCTCACTTGGACACTTAACGCCACACAGCTGGTCAAGAAAGCTCAACGGCAGCTGTACTGAAGAGGCTGAGGAGATTTGGCATGTCGCCTAGGATCCTTTGCAACTTCTACAGGTGCATCATTGAGAGCATCTTGACCAGCTGCATCACTGTCTAGTATGGCAGCACTACTGCTATGGACCGCAAGCGCCTGCAGAGAGTGGTAAAGACTGTGGAGAAGATCACCAGGACTCCACTGCCCTCTCTGCAGAGCATTTACCACTGCAGGGTGC
>NW_018128550.1:2369-5708 GCF_001952655.1 Monopterus albus
AGTGGAGACCAGAGTTGGCAGGTCCAGTAAGAGACGTTTGCTGTCCGTTTTACACCGTGCGGCTGAGTTCTGTTCATTATTAAGACCTAGGCTCAACTTGGCCGCTACAGGTAAGTCAGTTTTATCTCTTCATTTAAATGTTAGTGATATCACTTGAGAATAAAAAGAGCTTATGTAGTCTGTGTAGGCTATATCCTAATGCATGTTACGTACAGCTATGTTTGTACAGTTGCTTTTTTTTCTTCCTTTTTTATTGAAACAAAGTAACACTAACAAAACAGGACCGAACATGGGAGACAAGACAACAGTTACATTATATTACAAAAGGATATAGAGTGTTTTACAAGATTGTAGTGTGTGAAGTGTGGGTATTTCCAACTTATGCAGTCTATGAAATGCAAGAAAGGGAAAAGGAGGGAAAATTAAAAATAAATAAATTACCAATAAAAATGATGATAACAGTACTACTAATAAAATCAGCTTGTTACATTTTTAGAGGTTGGTGGGAATGTGTGTGGCCTCAGCTCCAGGTGTTTGGTTCAAGTTGAAATGTGTTAAAAATGGGTTCCATGTGTCATAAAAAGCTGATAAACTATTTTTGTGAGTGGATTCCATTTTCTCTAATATGATGTATTCTGTCAGAAGGTTGGTCCAGTGGTTTATGTGTAGTGGTTTTTTGGTTTCCAGTTGTGAAAGATTGTTTTCATGGCAATAGCTAGAGAAATGAGGAGTGGGTTTTTATATTTAATTGGTAGGTGGTCAACGTCTGTGATATTACCGAGTAAGCAAAGTGATGGAGAAGGAGGGATTCTACAGCCCAAGATGGTGGAGAGTTTCTCTGTCACTGCTATCCAGAGGGAAAGAACTGGTTGGCAAGTCCAAGTAGCATGAAAACAATTATCGGTGTAATCTAGAGTGCATTGTGAGCAGATGTCTGTGTCACTGAAACCCATTTTGAACATTTTACTTTGTGTAATATGGGTCCTGTAAAAGGAGAATGACTGTGTTAGAAAATAACCAGGGATAAGTAATGCACAATAATCAATACAGCTGTAATCAGGTAAGATAAAGTTATGAAAGGTAACTAAAGGGAACTAAAGGCATGAGAGGTAACTAAAACTGATAAAGTAACTAAAGTCTATAAGACTCAAATCTTACATTATGACAGAAATAAACCTTTAGGTTTTCTAGTATGTAAAGATCGGTGTTTATTATAGGATACCTTTTTCAATATATCCCTTTTTATGTTTCCTACACAAAGTGTCAGTAAACAAATTATTTCCATAATATCTTTTTTTTTTTTTTATTGCAACACAAAATAACACATTTACAGGACAAAGCACATAACGTAGTTCATGAGACAACAGACATTAACAAAAGAGGCAAAGAGATTAATGATTGAGGGTATTAAGTTGTGTGTGTGGAAGTGTGTAGTGTGTGTGTGTATTCAACTCTATACAGACTGATATTCATTATTTAAGGGAAAATAGAATTAAACCAAATAAATTACGAAAATAGAGGGGTATAAATGTAAAGGAATGAAAAGACAGTTTGATAAAAAAAATGAATGGTTGTAGTAATAAAATAACAAAGAAGTAAAAAGTAATAAAGCAATAATCAGTCATATACTATACACTTTTCCATTCACATACTTATATATACACTCAGATATATATGTAAACACATTCATAAAACAAAAATAAATTAACAGATCGGTAAATGATTAGAAAGAGAGGGAAGAGGAAAAGAAAAAAGGGGGTGTAGGTAATGTTCTCACTTCATTTGGTTTGATTGATAAGTGTGACACTCAAAACAGTAGCATAGACAACGAGGACTAATAACAGTAACAATAATGAAGTTAAAAAAAAGCAGCTTGTTATATTTCTAGGAGTTTGTGGGAATGTGCGTGGCTTCGGCCTCAGGTATCTGGTTTAAGTTAAAAGAGGTTAGAAATGGATTCCAAGTGTCAGTAAAGGTTGGTATGGATGGATGGTATTTTCTCTAGTGTGATATATTCTATAAGAAGGTTGGTCCAGTGGTTGATGTGTAATGAGGTTTTAGATTTTCAATTTAGAAAGATTGTTTTCTTGGCGATAGTTAGAGAGATAAGAAGTGGGTTTTTATATTTAATTGGTAGGTGGTGATATTATGGAGCCAGTAGAGCGATGGAGATGGAGGGATTTTACAGCTCAAGATGGTGGAGAGATTCTCTGTCACCGCTACCCAGAGGGAGTAAACGCTACCCAGTCAACGCTACGGGTTGACAGGTCCAAGTAGCATGGAGGTAATCATTAGCGCTATGTAGAGTGCATTGTGAGCAGGTATCTGTATCAGTGAAACCCATTTTCAACATTTTACTTTGTGTGATGTGAGTCATGTGAATAGTCTTGTATTGTATAAGCTGTAAGTCTATATTGGTAGTTATGGAAAAGATATTATTACAGATCTCGGTCCAGAAGTCTGGGCTGGGGGGGAGCAACAAATCCATTTCCCATTTAGTCATTGATAATGTTACTATTCTATCTGTATTTGACATTAGTTTATAAAGTTTAGATATAATCTTCTTTGAGTTAGTGAAGTTTACAATCTCCTCAGCTAGCATGGAAGGTTGCAAGGGGCTGCTGATTATATTGATCTTTGATTTAATAATGGATTTTAACTGTTGGTATTGGAGAAATTCTCCTCTCCCAACTCTGTACTTCTGGACTAATGTAGTAAAAGGTATAAACTGGTTGTTTTCAAATAGATGATGAAGGTGAGTGATTCCTTTGTGTTGTCATGTTGGAAAGTGGTTGGGATTATTATGAAGTTGAATGTCAAATTGGAGTGTATCTACACGGTGTTAATGATGATTTAGTGGTTTTGTTTGCTTTCCACCAGGCTGTCAGAGTTGCAGAGATTGTGATATTTTTGAAATAGTTCATTTTCTTAATTGAGTATGGTAGGAAGGCGAGGTCTGCAACTGAAGTATTTTTGCATTGATTTTGTTCTAGCTCTATCCATGAGCTATTACAACTATCCTGAATCCATTTAACTTGATTTGCCAAGAAATAATACTCAAAATTTGGTGCTTCTAGGCCACCTTGTGATTTGTTCTTCTGGAGTGTTGACAGGGAAATTTGGGGTTTCTTATTATTCCAGTAAAATTGCGAAGTTAGAAAATCGAGTGACTTGAACCATTTATTTGTTGGTGTTGATTGATTGATTGATTGATTGATTGATTTTATTCTTTCAAACATGCAGAATAGAACAAATGAACAAAAGGCAACAACACACATAATTACACATATCCAACCAATACTAATCCAAAATCAGTTTGCTTACACATATTACAAGTTT
>NW_018128550.1:11231-13259 GCF_001952655.1 Monopterus albus
TGGGGCTGCAGGCGTCTCCGTCCACGGCCACGACACCGACATTTAATTACACTCCAGAGTTTAAATGTCACAAACCATCAGGGCAAAACTGTCATGTTCATTCTTTTAAACAGTTTATTAAATAATTTTTCATTTAGTTTTGCCTTAAACATGCAAAACAAATACATAAATAAAAACTAATAATTGAAAATGTAGTGGGTTGAAAAACGCTACATTTTAAGTTTTACATTTAAACAGACACCCCCTATATTTTTTTTGTTTTATCACTGTGTTGTTCATGAAGTTTGTTCACACTATACACCTCCAGACCGATAAATGGTGATGTGGCGCAACTATGGAGAGTAGAGAGACTAAGTGCAGGTGCAGCTTCAGAATTAAACAAGCTATGGCCTGGTTAACATGTCCTCTCTCCTTATCCACAGCCATAGTTGAACACACACATTTAGGCAACACAGTACCACATTGGCTGTGTGCCACTTGCTACTGCCCAGCTTCCCCTTAGGGCTGGCGCCGGTAAAAGAAACAATTTAAAATAAATACAGAAACTAAACATGGGGAGAGTGAGACTGACAGAAGACAGAAGGAGTCCAGAGGAACAAACACTAAATGTTGACTGACTACCTAGTGGGTCTGGACCAGCTCTGGTTCCTGTTGTGGTCTTTTCAGTTGTTCTTGTTGGTTTTGTTGTTGCTGGTGTTTTGTCGTCACCTGAAAGAAACAAAAAACAACACAACCCACGAAACTGTTCAGTTAGAAACACTTTGTTTGTATCTGGTGTAATTAACTGAGAAAGAATGAGGTCATCTTCAGACTTAAAACAGGTCAAATAAATAAAACCTTTAAGTGGTTTTAGTCTGGAACAAACTCATCATCTTCTCACCTGAGGTCTGACGTCTGAAGGAAAACTCCACTTTTCCACCGACATCATTTGTCACTTCACACGTCAGTAACTTATACCTTGATGGGGAAATAAAGTGAGAGTCCAGAAAAGACAGAGTGGCCTGGCAGTCAGACTGTGATGTCTGCAGGTTGGTATTTTTATCCACATCCTGACCCTGATACAGCCACTTCACTTTGTGTCTGCAGTAAAATGTCGACACGTAGCAGCTTAATGTCACCTTATCACCGTCTTTCTGTTCAGTCACTGGTGCAGATGGAGATATTGTGAGAGAAAGACAACAAGAGTAACATTAACTTCATCACTGTAATCACAGTTATTGTAATGTTTCAGTGTTTTGTTCTAACAAGACAGTTTGAGCTGAAAACATCGTGATGGAAATACTCACTGATAACAACAAACAGCTCAACCAGAGAGTCTTGACCTCGGTGTTTGCAGGTGTAACGACCAACATCCTCAAATGTGACCTTCTTCATAACCAGTGAACATTTCTCTGTAACACTCAGTCTGTTTGATTTAGATGATGAAATCTCTCTTCTTTCAATCTGCCCATCTCTAACCAGTACTACTGTTGTTCTGCTATCTAGATAAACGAAGAGCCATCTAGTTTCATCACATTGACTCTGAGCATTTCTCAGACTTTCACAAGGCAAAGTGACGTCATCTCCTTCTCTGACACTGAGGTGGGAAACTTGTCCAGCTACTGCTGCTCAGAAGATGAGACACAAATGAAAAACCAATGAGAATCTGACAAGATGGTTTTAGACACAACAGTAGTTTGTACATGTGTCACAGCTTTAGTTTCCAGGAGTCCACTACACTTGGCCTGTTAAACACAGACATCAGACTTGTTTGTTTTGCTCATGTCGATCAAAGTCCCTGATAAAAATACCATTAACAGCATTAATCAAGCTGTGGTTTGTAATGTTCACACCTTATATGTGTCCTCACCTGTAAACTGAAGCTCCAGCATCAGAAACAAAACCATGTTAATCCGTGTGAATCCAGCCATCGTTCTTCTCTCTCATGTGTCTCTGGTTCTCACCCTCAGCTGTCTGAACTGCTGCTTCTTAAAGATGATGCCTATGTACTTCTGTGGTCAGGGAGACGTCACTTCCTCACACTAACTT
>NW_018128550.1:14663-29407 GCF_001952655.1 Monopterus albus
AGAGCGGTGACCACAGTCAGCAGGAGCAGCTCAGCCACGTGCATCCCCAGCATCATGTAGTTCACATAAGAACAGTTTGTATACGCTGTGATGCAAGGTGAATATGTGGTTGACATGGGACAAAAAACAATTAGAGTGTGTACAGTCTGATCTACACAAATCTATGACCATGTATTGGTTTATCCAAAATTCTGTTCATCTCCATGGAATAAAATCTGATAATGAGACAATATTAACCAGAACATTTGTTTTAACTTAATCTATTAGTAGAAGTGCATGAAATGAATTCCTTACATCTATTGAAGCTCTGAATACATATTTAACAAAAACAAATCAAGTGTCTCTAAACACTTACGGTAAATTAAAAAAAGCACATATCTTTTAGTGTATTTCTGTTATAGGGTGGAATATCTGCACAGCTCTGGATGACTGAGCTGCCTTCTCACCATTTTGTTTTGTTGGGTTTAACGTTGTTGATTCTTCCCACACAGCAGCCGGTGACGTCGCTGCCGGTGCAGCTTCTGTTGCTGCATCATATCCTGAACAAAGAAAACCACAAAGTACACTGTGAAAACACACCTTGTGAACATGCGGCTCCATCCTAAACCTAAAAATCCATCAAATAAACGACTGTACAGTAGTTTGTTATTTTTCCACCTTGGTATAAAGTGATTTTAATCAGTTCATCACCTTCTCACCTGAGGCCTGAGGGCTGATGGGAAACTGCTGCACTTTTCCATTGTGTCCGTTTGTCACCTCACACTTCAGTAAGTCGAACTTCTTCGAAGCTGTAAAGGTGACAGTGGCTGAACAGACAGACTCTGATGTCTTTATGTCGTCGTTGTACGTATACCTGTCTGTAACCTGGTACAGCCACCTCACAGTGCGTCTGCACCGCCCATACGTCTTCACGAAGCAGTTTAACGTCACCTCATCTATGCTCTTCTCCTCAGTCACTGGTGCAGATGGAGACATTGTCAGAGAAAGACAACAAGAGATGGATTAACTTCATCACTGTAATCATTTTGTTCTGACAACTTGACCGTTTGAGCTGAAACATCACGAGGAAAATACTCACTGGTGACAACAGACAGAAAAACCACAGAGTCTTGATGTTGTTGTCGTCGTGATGTGTCCAACTGTCTGCAGATGTAACGACCAGCATCCTCAGCTGTGACCTTCTTTATAACCAGAGAACAGCTCTCTGTGACACTCAGTCTGTCTGATTTAGATCTGGCTTCTTCACCGATCCGTCCCAGTTTAATCAGCTCTACTGCTGCTGTGAATCTCGAACCGCTGAAAAGCCAGACAGTGCTGTCACATCTATCCAGAGTGCCCAACATATTTTCACAGGACAAAGTGACTTCATCTCCAGCTCTGACAGTGACAGGAGACGGATACTGTCCACTCGCTGCTGTGAAGAACATGAGAGAAATCATATTCAATTCTTTCTTATTTCAAAACCAGTGTTACAAAGTGGGAACAAAAGTTGAACCACAACTAGAGGTAATTAAAATAAAACCATTTACTGCAAAACAACATGAAATCAAACATCCTCTGTTTGAGTAACTACTGTAACACAGGTTTCTTACCTCTCAAACGAAGCAGCATTAAAAATAATAAAATGTGGAACCATGTGGAAACAGACATTCTGCTCCCTCTCACAGCTCCTGATGAACGAGGGATTTAATGTTGCTTCGCCCTTACTCGTTTACCTACTGTCACAGAGAATGGGCTGCTTTTTGTGGCAGACTGGAGGACAGAGGAGGAGCACATAGTGTGTGATGACTGTAACGTGTCAGCGGACGGTGAGACATCGAGTTCCACAGAGGAGCTTCAGGTTATGTTGAAACAAGGAGAAAACAGCAGCAGAAACATGTTTGCTCCCCTTGTGATAAACATTTCAACATCAGACCTAAGTTTACATTTGACTCATCTAGAGGAAGTCTGCTAATACTCAGATCAATTAGATCAGTTCCTGGAGTAAAACAGTAATGAAGTATTTTTATTAAGTTAAAATCTCAAAGGTTTAGGAAAACAGCACAATGTCACACACCACTCTCCTGTGGGGGAGTCTCACTGTCTCATCCATCCATCCACCCCAAACTCCTCAAAGGTTTCACACTTCTATCATCTAGTGACTGAGCAAATACATCCCAGGCAATAAGCTCATTTCTTAAACTGTAATATATGAACCAAAAAAACCAGCAGTCTGACAAAGTGCCTGTGAAAGTTCTGGGAAATAAGCAGAAAAGAAACAGAATGAAGATTTGGCTAAAATTAGAGCAGCAGAAGAGGAAACTGTGGTTCAGGGTGGAGGTAAAGGAAATGGACAACAGGAACTTCAGATCAACATGAAAACCAGCTGCTCAAAAGACAAAGCTGCAGCCATTCTCTTGAATGAGACAACCTCTGCCTTTAAAAACACAGTCTGAGCCACTTCTGCTAGCATCACCACTACAAGACCAGGTAAACCAACAGGCGCATGCTGGTCTCCCCTTGTGGCTGTGGCATGTGGAAACTCAGAACACATGAAAAGCAGAAGAGGACTGAGGTAAGAGTGATGACTCTGCTCCTCCTCCAGTCAGTTGCACAACAGAAACAGCATGATAAAGTTTAAAATAAGCTGCTATAAACTGTCATAACTACAACCCACATCACAGATGTGCAGACAGGGAGGCAGGAAAGTGCAGTGAGACTAATGGAAAAGGTGAACACGCTGACAGTATGTGGTCCAGGCAGCTCAACAACAGGCAACAACAGCAAAAGGAACAGGCAAAATCCAAAAACAAGCTGGAAGCCCAAAACAGAATCAACTTGTAAAGGAGCAGGGGAAACTGGCCAGAGGGAGACCTGATAACTGGGACCAGCTGTGTGAGTGGGTGGAGAAGATCAGGTGGCTGGGAATGGAGGGAAAGTCTGGGGACACCTGGTGGCTGGATGGGGAACAGCAGTTTAAAGGAAAGCAGCAGGGGCCTGAGGAAGAGAGGATGTGGGTGAAACTAACGTCACCTGACCCAGTGAAGCTAACATTTAAATCCTTGAACATGTTAACAGAGTCAGCTCCGTCAGCACCACTGCACTGACAAGACACGGTACCAAGTAAACCAACAAATAAACTCACTCTCCATTATTAGCATGTGTCAACTTAGACCACATGAAAAGAGTAAAAACAGGGCTGAGCGAGCTGAAGGTGTGAACATCCTTAGTCAAGGTCAGTGTTTGCATGAATGCAACTCTAATCTTCTATTATAAAACAGGATCACAGTGATTCTGACAGCGCACGTCCACAGACAGGTCGAGTCAAACCCATCCTCCACCAGATTCTGACTCTTGGTGTTGTGGATGGATTACTGAACGGCCAACAGCGCACAGGGGCCCAAGGAGTCAGGGGAGCCTCTGGAGCTCGTCTGGAGGGGGGGGCTTAGTTTAGAGTCATAATGACACACCCTAGAAAAAACATCAGTAGTTGTGCAGGTCAGATATGTATGAGAAGCAGACATGTGAACGTGGCAGCTCGTTATGTCAGAAAGGAATCATGACTGTATATCTAAAACATTAAATGTTAAACTCTGGAGGAGATAGTGTGTAGTAAGCATGTTGTTGTCTGTGTCTAGGAGACAAAAACATAATCACGTTAATGCGACCTGTAATGAACAAAGAAGCAGTAGGTAACGGGGTAATCCAATTTTTTATTTGAATTTTAATTTAGATATGAAAGGCTTCATAAAATACACTTTATTTCCAAATTGTGACTCGGCGATTTAACTGGAATGAGATCAGTTTAAAACACTGCAATAAAATGGGCAGTTTTCGCTACAGTAATACCGTTTTCCATTTATGTGACATCACAGAGGTCAAGAAACAAGATCCAGCAGCTGCCTGCATCCACAGAAACCAATGGTGTCTTCTCACCATTTTGTTTTGTTGGGTTTAATGTTGTTGATTCTTCTCACACAGCAGCTGGTGACGTCGCTGCCGGTTTAGAGACTAATGGAAAAGGTGAACACGCTGACAGTATGTGGTCCAGGCAGCTCAACAACAGGCAACAACAGCAAAAGGAACAGGCAAAATCCAAAAACAAGCTGGAAGCCCAAAACAGAATCAACCTGTAAAGGAGCAGGGGAAACTGGCCAGAGGGAGACCTGATAACTGGGACCAGCTGTGTGAGTGGGTGGAGAAGATCAGGATGCTGGGAATGGAGGGAAAGTCTGGGGACACCTGGTGGCTGGATGGGGAACAGCAGTTTAAAGGAAAGCAGCAGGGGCCTGAGGAAGAGAGGATGTGGGTGAAACTAACGTCACCTGACCCAGTGAAGCTAACATTTAAATCCTTGAACATGTTAACAGAGTCAGCTCCGTCAGCACCACTGCACTGACAAGACACGGTACCAAGTAAACCAACAAAGTAGCTGTGCAGGTCAGATATGTATGAGAAGCAGACATGTGAACGTGGCAGCTCGTTATGTCAGAAAGGAATCATGACTGTATATCTAAAACATTAAATGTTAAACTCTGGAGGAGATAGTGTGTAGTAAGCATGTTGTTGTCTGTGTCTAGGAGACAAAAACATAATCACGTTAATGCGACCTGTAATGAACAGAGAAGCAGTAGGTAACGGGGTATCCAATTTTTTATTTGAATTTTAATTTAGATATGAAAGGCTTCATAAAATACACTTTATTTCCAAATTGTGACTCGGCGATTTAACTGGAATGAGATCAGTTTAAAACACTGCAATAAAATGGGCAGTTTTCGCTACAGTAATACCGTTTTCCATTTATGTGACATCACAGAGGTCAAGAAACAAGATCCAGCAGCTGCCTGCATCCACAGAAACAATAAAAAAAACAACCACGTGGTAAAATAACCACCATCATCTGTCAAACTGAGCACAGACTGCTGTCCTGGTAAACATGAACAGGCTTTAAAGTGTGTCAGAGAAAAAAGAAAAGCTATATGAAATGAAAAAATGACATAAAAAAATAATACAGACTGCGTCCACATGAAGCCAGGTGGTTTTAAAACAGTTCACATGTTTTAAAAAAGCCGTTTCTACACGGTTTTGTGTTGTTTTGATAAAGAGCTTGGTCCACACTGAAACACCAGAACAAGAAGCAAACAGCTTAATCTCTTCTCCTTTGTTGTCTTTTCATTTAGCAAACAACCAAACTGTCTTTACAGCAACATCTGTGCAGAATGAGTCACACTGCAGAGTCCCAGCTGTTTAACAGCCAAATTCACATTTACATACCTGCTTCTGCTGCCAGATAACGGAGTGACTAAAACAGGCTGATCTGATCGGGACCAGTCAATTCTCCCTTTTAACCGGGCAGCGGTTCGAAGGCTGCTACAATGCTCTGCTCCCCAAACCACTCTTCTATGTTTATTATTACTGATGAACTGACTGCTTCATATCATCCCATAAAATATCAAAATCATAATTTCCAAGATGTGAAAGTGCCAGACTGAAGTGTCCTGTTTTGTCTGAGCAGTAGTCCAAAACCTACGCACCCCCAGTTTACAATGAGACTAAACTGAAAACAAAAGCTGAAAATCCTCACTTTTTAAAAGCGGGAAACACCAAATCTTTGGCGTTTGTACTAGGTCAAAGGCCAAACTTTTAATCAGCGGTAACAGGGCAGGTCTGTGGAGGTACCGTTTAGCTGATGACATCTACTGACTGACACCAGTACAGGTGAGGAACAGCTGTGTGTGATCAGCTACACTGGCTTTTAAAATGAGTGATCACAGAAAATCTGAGACAACTTAAGGCAGTTTGTCTTTCACTTTAATGCCTCTGCCTTTAAAGCAGCCCTGGACCCTCACTACAACGCCAAGCCAGGGTTTCAGGATTTACCTCCTCAAACCTACTGTTTGGTAAAACCTCCTTTGTTGGGGAGAAAACACTGCTGTTTAGTGTGGACACAGAATGAAGCCGGCTTCATGTGGAAATACTGTCAGTCAGTGCAATGAAGCTGGAAAAGAACAAGCACTTGGTCTGGAGGCTGGATGCTGGCTTTGTGCAGCAGCCGGTTGTGAGACTCCCCACGTCTTCTCTTCAGGCTTCAGCAGCCTCATCAGCTTCTCAGTCCCTGATCTGACCTTAGCTTTCCTCTGGCTGGACCTGTGTTCAGGGAGGGGGAAAACCTCCTGCCAGCAGCTGTAAACTCTGAGTGTGGCTTCTCCGTTTGTCCACTGTCATTTTGAAAGGTAACCAGCCAAGATCTGGAAGTCCTCGGCATTGCTCTAAGCTGGCTGGTGAATTCATCAAAGTGGCTGGTCAAGCGCTGGGTCACAGTTACATTTCCTGCCCTTCCTGATTTTAGTTTTCAGTGCAAATCAGTAAGAAAAGTCCTTCTTACGTCCACTGTGCCTCACACTGAAGGAGCTGCCACAAAGTGCCGTAGTTGGCAGGGGGACTGAAAAACCTCAGTAACAAAACTAGAATCTCAGTTAAAACAGGGAAAAATATACACAAATATATGTTTACAATATATTATGTACATTAACACAAGCTCTTTAAAAGGTGATTCATCACAAGGCTGCTGCTTAAGAAGTGCTCACAGGAAGAGTGAAAGAAAAGTCATTGCTTTGCATCATGTGAACATGAGCCAGGGCTCCTGTTGCTGCCTCACTATGACATTCACTTCATAAAAACAAGCGTTCACTCTGAAATACAATCACAACATTTTCTTTTCTCTGCTGACAAAAAGGCAGGAAGTCTTTGATAAACTCCTCTCACAGCTCGTCAGTCAGGTCTCCAGCAACAACACAACATCTCCAAACTGTTCACACATGCAGGCAGCGTGTTGGTCTATGGGTCACGGTACTACACTAGCTAAAAACTCCCTACATTGTACTGCAGTGTGTTAATGGCCAAACTCCATTTACCTCATTATCAATTTTCCAATGGTCGGTGTTTGTTATTAATCAGATATCAGACAGGTCTGCTCCACAATGAGATGCCAGACTGCGGTCATGATGCGTGTTGAACCTTCAGCAGTGACTTTAAATGAACAGTCATTTGCTCTCGGCTTTGGTTACTCTTTGGAGGCTCCTGGTCTCCAACCCAGTGGCTGGGCGGTTTGGGTAAGACACTTGGTGAGGGTGGCTCACTGAACCTTGCTCCAGCGTAGACCTTCTCGCCATCTTTGATGTATTCGGGAGCAGTTTCAGTTGGTGGTGCATTTGGGGCCTTCATGTTGTTGGAGGTGTGCAGAGGTTTTTTCCACTCTCTGGGTGGAGGCTGCTGCAGAGAGGGGGCCTTATTTGGGCTGCTGTTATCTTTCTTCTTTGTGGCGGGACAAACACCCGGGGTTCGACCCTGCTTGTTGTGGCTCTGGGTGTTTCCACTCTGGGTGATGGGATCATGCCTGGGCAGACTGTGAGCAGTCTGGCCTCCTGGCTGAGTGGCTCCTCGCTCCAAACAGTCTCCTTTGGATGTCAGCAGCTACAGAACAAAAACAGTTATTAATTCAGTGGTAAGAGAAATAAAATCCCTTTACGGATGTCGTCATGTTGAGTGTGAAAGTAGAAACAAAACATTCTTAAACTCGCCTTAACTGATTTTTATCACCACTTGATACGATGAACTTGTTAGCAAACAGCTGCTTATTCACATGTTCGGCAGATACAAAGCAACATTCAACTCAAATATGTCAGTTTTACGATACTTTATTTATTTCTGAAATGCAGTAGAAGTTTACTGTACTTTGCCTCAACTATTTGCCTGACAGCTTTATAAATTTTGATTTTTGCATACAAAATAACCGAAGATGTTGTAAATATAACATTTATGCAGAATTCCTGGCTGCAGGAAGTATTTGACAGAGTAGTAATAACCACTTAAATGAAGGTTCTGAGCACTTCTTCCATCACTGGGACGTGTTAACACTTTTATAAGATTACAGTAGATCTCTGGTAACTGAGGTGATTTGCTGATCATATATATATTAGGTCCAAACAGTCTGATCTACCTCATTCTTGGCTCCAGGTCTGAGCTGATAGAGGGTCAGACCGGGCTCGGCTGAGAGTTGATTAGTAGATGGAGCAGTCAGAGTGTTGTTGTTGTGGTCGAAGAGGAGGATGTTGGGGCAGTTTCTCGGGGGTTTCTGGTGCAGCGGCGCCGTCGACCTCAGCTTCCTCCCTCCTTTCTTCAGCAGCGCCTGCCTCGTTTTGTTTCCCGTGTTCAGCCCATCGCTACCGGAAATCAACGTTACCGGGTTGTTGTTTTCGACGTTACCGATGTTGGTTTCATCGCTGCGAGCCGGCGATCCGTTCAGCATTTCTCAAAAGTGGCGAGAACATAAACAGGCTGTTAAATTCCTCGGCAGCTAAGTTGTTTTGCTAACAACGTCACAAGCTAACAGCTAGCTAACAGTTAGCCAACTGAGTGGACAATACTCTGTTTTCAATCCAAGTTGCCGTCACGCAGAACTAACTGCTTAACAAACACTGTGTTGTACTGTCGCCGTGGAAGTTTTCTATGAACCTGAACTGGTGTTTTTTTTTTTTTTTTTAAGTAGTTATACTACTAATAATCGACGGATGTCTTATCCCGTGATGGAGCGTCCGCGTTATTTTATCAAAGGAGAAGTAGCACAAACGTTATGGTCGCCACAATAAAACCAGCGACTTCCGGCAGCGTATTTCAAAATAAGATGACTTGTTGCCGATCCAGAAAGCACAGAGATGCTCTGCGGATTGCGGCTTCTGCCCGTCAGTGCACGAAACTTTGTGTTCACACCATGTAGCTACAGTCAGTGGTTCCCACCCGGAATATTCTGAATATGTGGTAGAAAGTAACTAGTATCAGTTTGAGGTACTAGTGCTTCAAGTACCTTATTTTCTTCTGGTGCCACTTTATAGCCCACATCTACTATATAACTCAGAAAAATGTTATTTCCTAATTAAGGTTTTTGCATAGAAAACACATGAAGCACCTACAAAATATGCCTTGTTATTATTAAACTACTCATATTTATAGTACTGAAATGAATAGTAAAAATGTCAACATTTAATTGTTTGTGCTTGTCAAATGTTAAGGTTTTTAAAGCCCCAAACCTGGCAAGAAAAATACTTTGGTCATCGGTGCCTGGTGTAAAGCGGCCCCTGTCACTCTCAGTCACTGCAGTAGGCTATGTTCAGTGGCATTGTCTTCTAGCTTCTGGTGTTAGTCTGTTCAGCTTGACATCTCCTCTTCAGGCCGTTTCCAGTAAGAGGCGGTGCAGACTTCATCCTGTCAGTGACGTTTGACCATTTTATTTGGCTGCACCTTTCAGATGTGGAACTCACCAGTGACAGACACTGAACGTCCTGCTCAGTTTGAGGGATTGTTACTAACACAATGCATAGGCTGCCTTTTATAAATTGTGTGATCCACCACAACCAGACCTCTGTACCTGTACTGAGCCTTCTTTCTGAGGAGACTGTGCCAACCACTGTCACAAGTGTTACAGTATGTTAGTGAGGGAAAAAACAAACTGGCATTCAAATGAGTTATCAGGTAAAATCAGGCAGGTAGTCAAAAGATTAATCAGCAGCAATTTTTGTAAACAATTAACAGTTTAAGTCATTAGGCATAAAAAAGACTAAAAATAACCAGTTGCAGCTTGTTCATTGTAAAATTTATTTTTGACTGTTGATCAGGTAAAACAAGCAGTAACTAACCTGGGCTCTGTTAAATGATGGGCAGTTTTGACTATTTATCATTTAATAGTCTAAATAATTGAGTGATGAAAAAAATATTGTAGCCCTAAAGGTTTTGTCCTTGTGTATGAAAGTACAGAGCAAGGCTGGTGTTTATTAGCCTCACCTAGTTATAACAATGTTGCTGTATGACCATGCACACACCCACTAACACACAGTTTTACTGTAAAAACATGAGCATTTTGACCTCAGTCACCTGCAGACCATTCAATAAACTACATCTACACCTTCATTTCAGGAAACACTAACACTACTTTGATGGGCTGGTATGTTTCCCCTCATACAGTACGTCTTGTAAGTGCACAATAGTCTGAAAAACTATTAATACTGAGTGAAAAACACGGCACTCTAATTCACTACAAAATAGGCTAATAATAATTATTTGGCAAAGAACTAAGAAACCAAAATGCTAATCTGAAACTCACAGGAGGATGTGGTAAAGGTTTGTTTCAGTACAAAAAATAGGTATATAAACAAAATACAAGTACAACATAAACAACTAATTATCCACCCCTGTGAGCGCAGTACAGATCATTTGTCACCGTGACTGTAGAAGGCAAATGATCGAGACGTTGAGGCTTCTGGACGCGAAGCTCTGTCTGGGTGTCGGCGGCAGCGTCAGGGCTCAGGGCTGTGCTTCGGCTTCAGGATCGTCATAGATGTAGCTGCCCACGCCCCCAGTGTTTACACCTGACAGAAAGCAGGACACACAAGTTCACCCAAAAACTAAATTAGCCATACAGATAGTTCTGGCTGATTAGAGTAAAAACACTGAGCAGCAACTTGGCTTTTGAGAATTTTTCAACACCAACAGTCCAGAACCTCTTGAAAGTTGGTTTTACGGATTATGCAGCAGCCTACAGTATGACCCAGTCTATTGTGATATTCATTTGTATCTTTTTAATGTTTGGAAAAACCAAAACATTATATTCAGCTGTGTAGTAATGCAGTGGAGGCAGAAATCCAAAACCTGGACACATAACTAAACTACCTGCACAGCCAGAGTGAAGTGATAAAGGTTTTGTGAGTAATTTGTGCGGACTGAGCCTTTAAAGTAATGCAGAACAAGCAGCAATCCTGATAATTACATCAACAAAAACTGTAACACAAAAACATCAGGAGGATTATGAAGTGTAAAAGCCAGATGTGAGCTCATTCCTGGGGGGTCTTTACAAAGAGCTTATGTTATTCAGATGTCCAAATAAAGTTTCAGTGTCGAGCTAAAGTCCAAAAACACTACAGCTGGAAGACAGATGCAGGTTTATGGAGTGCAAACTGGCAAGAATATTAGATATACACACTTTTGCAACCTTTACAGGATACATGCCCTTGTCTTTAAACGGTCACTGAGGCTCACCAGCTGTCCCAGGTGACTTTAAACAGGTATTTCTGATAGTGTTTCATCAGTCGCGTCTGTTAGAGCAAAATGTAACTCATGTAACTCTTGCCTTTTTCCTGACCTTCAGTCTGACACTTCTAGGCCATGAAAACTGTGGTTACCAAGGTCTGACTGTGCTGGTAAGACGCCTCTGCTCCCGGTAAACATTTGTAGACCTAAAACAACCTCCAGCAGACCGATGACTGCGGACATGTGAATGTTAACTGACCTCTGACCTGCAGTTCTGCACCCTGCACTGCACTGGAAGTGTTTGTGATGTCATACCTTTGGGTCCAAACAGCACAGCGTAGCATGGTTTGTGGCAGTACGGCTCTCCGTCGTGCTGCAGCAGAGAGACGAGAACTCCACTTATTCCTCCATATGTGGACTTGTGTTGTCATTAACTGATGTTTTGTCACAACAAAATGTTTGGCAACACAAGATGTTTATTATTAAAGTATGTCAGTCAAAATCAGAAGAACTGCATGAACAGTTGTTTTCTACTCTACTCTGAATATTTAAATAGAAAAACTTTAAAATGGCTGATCAACAATCCACCATCAAAATACCCCAAACCAGGATGAACCGCTTCCCTAAAATTCAGGGTCAAACGAAGCACGATTTTATACACAAAACAGCCTCTTGTCCCGTCATGGTCATTGTTACTTAAAAAAAAACAAAAACAAAAAAAAAGCAATAAACAAAGCAGCAGCTTGAACCACAGTTTTATGAGGACGACCTACAGTAAATCAGATTCACTTGTACAACAAGACGTGATTCTGACACTTTGTATAGCATCTAATTCAGTTAAGAAAATAATCTACATCAAGACCTTTCTGCCAGCTTTACTGTGCATGACATTCAGTGTAAACTGATGCATCATTCAGTGGGTACCTGGCCAGGGTGTACCCTGTCTGTCACCCAAAGTCAGCTGGGCTTGGCTTCAGTAAGCGGTATAGATATCGGATGGATTCAGTGGGTGTTCATGACAGACCACTTATTAGATGAGGGTGTTGTCTTAATGTGACCCCAGGCTGAGCTCATGTGATACCACCTGGACGTCTACAAGGAAATGATCTTTTTAACCTTTTTTATTTGCTCTTTGATGCCTTCTGAGAATCAAGTAAATGGACATTTCTCCATCTAAAGAGGCTGTAAAGAGCTGCCGTCAGTCTGTGGTCCATTTTTGTATCCCATTACTAAAGTCTCCAGAAATACCACGACTTTCATCTTCCTGAGTGCAGCGCTCACCTCTGCGTGGCTGCCGGGAGCCAGAGTCTTACCGCACCTCTCACAGCGCAGACAGGGCCGGTGCCAGTTCTTCCCGAGGGACGACACCTTCTCAGCTGCACACACACACGTAGAGATAGTCACTATGGCAACCAGCCACTTTGTCACTCGTAACATTCCAACACTCGTATAGAAAGACAGCAATCTACTGACCGAAATACACCGTCTTGTTGCATCTGGGGCAGATGTTTGGTCCTCCAGAGAAAGATGAGAAGCTCGCAGCTGAAACAGTTACGTTGATCTTAGATTTATAATCTGCTGAGAGTTTTCTCCAAGAACACACAGATCTTCACATGATCACTGTGACTGAAACATCTTTATCTCCAATACACCCATACATTTTTCTTTTTCTCAGTTTCTGCTGACAGTTAATTTCTTCCTCTGTGACTTCCTACTTTCCTTATCTTGATGTTCCCACCCCCAGCATGCCTTCAGTGTGTTACAGTGGTCATTACTGCAACCACAGTGACTAAACTGAACCCGCTGCCATCCAGAGAGAACATTTTAGCAGACATCGAATTTCTCTTCCTAACATATGACAGTTCTATTTTTGCTCCACACAGTTCTCACCCTTCACTGGTCCCCGTGCTTTTCTCTCCTCTTCTGGTTTGGCATCTGTTTCCATGGAAACGGCCGCAGGAGCTTCGTTGACAGGAGTGTCGTACACGTAGGAACCAGCTCCGCCGATGTTCACGCCTAAAACACATGCAAATGTTGGATTTACAATTCTGAAGCTGACCTTAAAAAAGTTCTTTCAAATGTTTTTGTAAGTGCACAAAGAAGAAATGGCACCTTTCGGTCCAAAGAGGGCGGCGTAGCAGGGCTTGTGGCAGTAAGGCTTCCCATCATGCTGCAAAAACACCAGGGAGGGAGAGTCAGCTGCAGCAGAGACAACCATTCCTCACAAGCCTCTGAGTGAAGCTACTCCTCTGAACCAGAGTGGAAAGATTTAGATTTTTCTTTGTCTGTTTGGATTCACATACAGTAATGCTGAATAACAAATCAACCAGGACTTATTCACAGGAGTTATAGGCCTCGTCTGCTCCATGTTATTGTCTCCTCACACTAATTTATAAACATGACAAAAGCTAAATATGAGCATCAGTGCATAATGGGGTCTGTTTGCCTTCAAGTCATTTTATTAACCTCTGTGAAGCCTGACCTTTAGAAAAAGACCCCCCCTCAACTATCTACTGTGCACAACCGACGACTCTTTCTCAGGAAAACGTCCTTGACTTTCTAAATATGTATTTTTAACCATGAAATATGGGTTCATTTATCTGTCGAGGTGATATATTTTGTCATTCAGACACAGATGCACAGTTACATGAATGATCACTATAATTTCATTCATTCAGGAATAATGATGCAGTTTTATTTTTCATAGAATAATGAAGTACTCTGAAAAATCCATTTACATAATGAGTGACTAATACTTTCTGCATTCTGCTAATGATACACAATGTACACATTTCCAGATTCTGACCTTTGCCTTAAATAAAGGACCTAAATACTTCCTCCATGTTATGTTGGGACTCTCTGGGAGCTGACGTTAAGCAGTGACCTGCATGTTGAAAGAACCCGCTCGCTCTCCGATATCCACATAAATCTCTTTGTGTATCCTCTTAACACCTGATGTTGTATGGCTCTTTGCTTGGGGAGGTTTAAGTTGTGTTGATTTATATGGATATATAGCGTAATGTCCTTAACATAACAAATCTCTGTTAGGAAAAGAACAGGTGTCTCAGTGACATTGTTTTTACCTGGACAAACTGTACCAAAAAAAGATGAACAAACAGCTCCAAATACACCCGGTGTGAACAGATCCTCAAACAGAGGCTGAACCACAGTAGACGAACCACAGCAGGAAGTACTTGCAGCCTCATTGTGGTCAAACTCGTACAGTCATGGTGCTGACTTTTCTGCAGGTTGTTTAGAAAGTCACTAGAGTGACTGTACAAGTTTAACCACAAGGAAACCCAGCAGTTCCTGCTAAGGTTGCATTAAGTTCTCTGCTGGCTGAGGCCGCTTGAAACAACTCACAGCCTGTGACGCCCAACTACACATGATAAATCACAAAGGTTACTGCATTTGATCTAATTCACAAGCCAGCTCATTCCCCTTCTGCTATAATCTGTTTCATCACTTATTTATAGTCTGAATAAAAATCTAGAAGTGCGCAATGGCAGCCCTGAGCCACTACATCTTCATACTGACACAGAAATGTGGGAATATGCTAATATCTGTTCTTACATTTCATAAATCATAGATTAAAACATCATCTTCAAATGTAAAATGTGCTTCACCAAAGTCTGATGGCTCTGCTCACCTCAGCATGGCCTCCTGGATTCAGCGTCTTGTTGCAG
>NW_018128550.1:29441-36733 GCF_001952655.1 Monopterus albus
TTTCCCTAAAGATGACACCTTCTCCGCTGTAGAAGGAGAGGAAAGAAATCAAGAATTCACAGCAAACTGCATCATAAAGCTGTGATATCTAACTGCATAACACCAACAGTGAGAGCTAAGATTGTTCTTCTGACAACTTCTTGCAGACAGTGCACCATGACATTTTAAAAAGATGTGGGTCAAATATTAGAAACAGAAATTAGCCTCAATTAAAAATTTCATTTTAGTGGACGTACATGCACCTTTATTCAGATTGGTGAGCGAATGATCTTGTGATGCCAGCGTATATCGTACAACAGCTACTTCATTTTTTCTTTTTTTGACACAACCTGTATACAAGACATGCGTTAAATTGTCAGCGGATCAGTTTGCTCGATAATAGAGGAGGTTATTAGTCATTACAGTGACAGACACTGAGCCTTCTTCCCACCACGTGGCTCAGATTTCATCTTTGTATCAGTTCAACCTTTAAATGTATGTTCGTCAATCGCTGTAACTTGATTCACACTTGTCTGTTCCTGACCATCACAGCTCCAAAACCAAATTCTAAAGCTAAAGCCAAGTTTTAGAGGAGCAGCTACATAAGAGTTTCATGAGACAGACTTAGTTACAGCCAGACGCCGGTTAGCTCAACGGCTCCAACTCTCTGAGCTTTACCGATTCTCACAAGACGTAGTTTGTTGTGGGATTCAATAACTTTTGGACAGTGCAGGGCTAACTGCTCCCCCTGCTTCCAGTCTTTATGCTAAGTTAGCCCACTTCATCCCAGTGTACAGATAGAAAACTGGCATCAGCCCATCAATATAAAAAAAACACATGTATTTTCTTAAAGGTCAAACATTTTCTTCAGCTTTCAAACAAGCATTTGAAGAAGATGAGGAGTGGAGAAAACGTCCTCACTTTGCAAAAATGTTCTCACAGGGTCACAGCTGGTATGTGCTACAACAGCACACACACGCGCACACACACACACAGTATTTCTATGGCTATCTTTGTGAGGACACTCATTGACATAATGCATTCACTAGCCCCTAGGGACCGACGAAAATGTCCACACTTCCATAATATAAAAGTCAAACTGTTCCTCACACTGCTGGCCATGCACGCACACGCACACACACACAGTAGTGACTGTAGTCCCCACCACCAATTATTATAAAGATATTTTCTGTTTCTCAAAACTAACATACTATTTGATTATGATGGGAAAACCTTGTGAAACAGCAACAAGACTGTCGTCGTCCTAAATGTAGAGTCACACCTTTATGCCCTGTGGCACACACAACGGCTTTCTTTTGAATAAAAATGCCAACAGTATATTATGACCAAAGGCTGACAAATATCTAAATCCAGGATGAGAAAAAAATAATCGAAACCCCTGTGCTCTCCCACAAAACTCTGACTACCCCCATCCATCCATTATCTATACTGTGTATTCCTGAATAGGGACGTGGGGGGCTGGAGCCAATCCCAGCTGACACTGGGTGAGAGGCGGGGTCCACCCTGGACAGGTCGCCAGTCTATCATAGGGCTGACACTTAGACAAACAACCGCACACACCGACTAACCCCCGTTCTGCAAAATAAAACACTATGTACCCTCCCCCTTCTGATCTCTGCCCCAATCATTTTTATACGGCCCCTAAAGAAAGCCTCTGTTCAAACCATTCAACATCTTCCTTAACAGAGACGTTTGTAGAAAAGATGGACGGAGAGACTGAGGATTCACTTTGTCCTCCTCCCAAAATATCCCAGCAGATACACCGAGGCCCTGACACAACATGGCACTTCCTGTTCAGACTCAGTCACTGTGATATGTGACAGCAAGTCACCTTGGCACACAAACGGTGGAGGACACGTGTGTGTAACAAGTCAAGCCTTCATACATTAGTTCACATCCACTGGACAAATGAACCCAGTACTAATTAAAAATGTGTGTGTGCATTTTCTACAGCAACATCTACATTAATCCTGTTAATTGGAAGTTTAAATACATTTCTAAGACAACAACTTTCCCATGCAGCTGCAAAACAACTCTCACTTCCTGGGGGAAGACATGCCGTTTAGCACATTGAGCAGCAGATATACTGCAGAATTTCAAGCAGAGAGACGACAGCAGCTGAACCTGTAGGGTGGGGTGTCTCCATAAAAGGACAGAACAAAAGAAAAATCCATAAGCCTGTGCTATCAATCAATTATTTACCATGTGGTGTGACTATGAAATGAAAAGAAGCTGAAAACTGATACATGGTCACTAAACTCAGTGAGATCATGCTCCCTTTTTCTGGCATATGAACTACAGAACGAGTATTCCACAATATTTCTTACAGCCAGGAAAAGGAAAGTGAGCTTTAATCTTATTAACCAGAGATCAACCCAGATAAACTCATTCCACCTGCATTTCAAAGCAAACGCAAATGAAAATGTAAAGATGGTGACTCTGTCAGAAGCTGTCAGTACACAAGCAAACGGGTCTGGTAATGGCTGTAATCTTATCCATGAAACCATTACAGCCCAGTCTGGGCTCCTCTGATGCACAGCAGTGACCAGTTTGAGCCTCCTGTCTTCAGCTCTAAACGGAAGATAACGGATCTGGGAAATGGCAAAATGGAAACGGTTCCACACCTGATACCAGGCTGTACTGTAGTCTGTATTGCATATTACCCCAATGGCAGCACTAAAGTCAAATGTCACCAAAATATTTTGCAACGTGACTCAGTGGGATGAACAAGAGGTAAAAATTTCACCAAGTAATTTTGAAAACTTCAGTTACACAACAGTTTGAGTCCACATCACAAAATCATAACACTGACGTTTTTAAAGGCAAAAATGATTTAAAGGTGTTATTATAGCCCTTCTGTTTTTACTGTTGTTTCCATACAATGCTGAATGGTTGACAAAAACTGCCAAGAATCACTGTCTCTGAAACAATACATGTATAAAATGATTTTCTAAAACAAACCGTTGTTATCAGTGGGCTGCAGCCAGTAAATCTGGTTCCAACAATGACACACCTGACTGAAAACACACGGTATGGACTGAACAATTAATGCCCAGCTGTCTGTCTTATCATCAGGTACAGACTCCCACCCTGCAGTCACCGCCTCCGGCCACAGTCACGATGATGCGCGGCCTCTGCAGAAAACGTGCACTTACCGAAATACACTGTCTTGTCGCATTTGGGACATTTTGACGCCATATTCCGTGTGAACAGAGAGTTTAGCTGGTTTTCAGCCGGTCCACCGTCTGTTTGCAGACACACCTCGGTGATGGTGATGGTGATGATGATGATGATGGGAGAGGCTGACGCTCCTCTCGGCTCCGGTGCTCCGCCCCCGCAGTGACGTCAAGCAGCGACAGCGGATACAGTGCTATTTTTAGTTTATGTCTGTGCATGTGCTTTGTAATGCAATAAAAATGAAAAGAAAATAAATGAACGTCTTCATCAATATTGGATTTTCAATTCAGTTACCTTCAATGTGACTAACAGGCCTCAGAAAAGGTGGTTCAGTAACATTGTTGTACTTCATAGTATTTATCACCTATCAAAGGCAGGAAGAACTAAAAATATAGGCTATTCAAAAACGATATTTCTGTATTTCAGTTGTATGTTACTTTATAATTTTTATATTATTATATTTCATTGGAAAATATTCTTTACATTTGTCTGACAGTAGTTACTAATTTCTGTGCAGGATTGTAAACAAAATAAAATGCATTGCTATAGATAAAAATTCAAGGAGCAACATTAAAATGCTGCCTTCATATTAATGCATGATATAATAATAATGTATATGATAATATAGCCATTTAGTATATTTTTGATATACCTGAATTACAATATTTCTGATCATATCTGGTGTGTTTAAGCGGAATAAACTATTAACGCAACACTTAAACACCACATTTACCACCTATACAGCATATTAACAAACTGCCGCTAATGTTCACATCTACTTACATGAAGCAACATCATCCATTTGGATGCACGGTGTTGGCCACATGACCATCTTTCTTTCTGCTCTTTTTTGGTCTCTACCAACTCCTGAGGTGAATATCTGGTTGGTTAGCTGCTAAATGCTCCACTGTGTTCACCAGCTAGTCTCTAACTGCGACTGTCTGCTGTTCGCTGCTGAGCAGGTCATGTATGACAGCGTATTCAGGGCTTTTTTACTGAAAACTCTGCCTGCTGCTATTAAAAACATTGCTGCTGAGAACAGTGAGAGGAAACCACAACTGTAAAGTGGTTGGCCATAAAACCAAAGGATTAGATGAGAGATGCTAAAACATTCACAGAGCTACATAGACATAATCAAATGACTCATTGTTAGTGAGGCTGATAAAATACCCCATTATGCAGGGGTCAGGATAAACAAAAACAATATATTTACAATGCATTAAAAAACTTCTCCACATAATTGCATGAGGGCAAGGTTGGTGCAACAATCAAGGCTAGGCCAGTGCAACAGTACCTCACCCAAGCTACAGTCTCATACACACAGACCAATTTAAATAAAATAATTCAACACCAATTCAAAGTTCTCTGCATGCATTCAGCATGGCTACCCTGCTACTCCAGCCTCCTCACAAACACAGGCCAAAACACCACAAAGCAGCTATAGACGCAAAGAGAGGTGGCCCGTAGAATTGGATAAATGTCTAAGATACAGTGATGAACCTGGGAAAAACAATGGTTGGCTTTCCTATTGGTACATTATGAACATTTGACAAGATAAACATCATCTACCTTGTTAAAACTACACCACTCTCCCCTCTTCCACCAGGGACACACAGGTAACAGGAATCTGCATCTTAGAAAAAAATGGCAAGTGAATTTTATGGCAAAAAAACTGAAGTTAAATAGTTAAAAAAATTCCTTATAATACTCAGCATATTCTTAGGCTGATATGTCCAAGCAATCACTCCAAACTTTTAGTCCTTCACACATCATAAAGTCTAAAAATACAAATACACCATCAACTAAAATCAATGTTTGATGAATCCATGTTTACACATTAAATTAACAGCTTTACAGACACATCCCTACCCAGTCAAGCATTGAACAAAAGGCTGGTTTCAGGCGTTTTCTGAAACAGGAAGAAAGGCCCAAGTGAACTTCCAGGGCCTTTTTTTAATAAACTCCGCCCCTTGTCTGGACCTAAAGGTAATCGTCCCATCACCATCCACCCTACATCAATATGAAAATATTGATTAGAACAGCTTTAAATATTGGACTTTAATTTGTGCTCAATTGTTTTACATAACAATAGTAGTGCTTTTACTTATGCTGTTGCTGGGATATCGTCATAATATCTCCATAGGGTCTCTGTATTTGTAGTTAAATTGTACTTTTTGTACTAATTGTACTCCTACTATTATATATTTGCAATATTTAAAGGCTTATTATTTTCTTCTGCTAATGGAAGGAAAACCTTTCAATCTGCCCATCTGTCTTTGGTGAATAGCAAAGTCTCTCCACAGTTATTCTGGCCAAGTTACCATGGAATTTGACAAATAGTACCCATTACTCCCTATGGAAAACTGCTGAATACTTTAGCTGTCCAACTTTTCATCAGGTCCAAAATTTCAAATCTTGAATGTTGTTTTTCAAAGCATCATATTTTTAGGTTAGAAAAGGATTTTTTTTTAATACGCACTCAAACAAATGACTGTTACTAATGTTACTTATAGACCTGCTTAGAAAACAAAAACCCACATCAGGGAGGATATTTCTGCACATTTACATTTGTGATCCAAATGTAAATGTGACATTTGGAATCCCCTTTACAGATATGTGCTGGCAGGGTGATTCTATTTTGGAAATGTGATAAATCTTAAATCCTAGCAGTGTTGGTTCCCCTGCATTTATCAGTCACCCTTCAACTCTGTTTGTTTCCTCTGTGGTTGTTAGGTTACGCTGCACAGCACAGCTCTTTACGGAGAATGTTAAGTGATGCTCTGCAGCTCTCAAGAGAACTGCCCTGTAAATTCTTGGCATTGAGATACAAGAGCTGACACTGGATGACCTCCTGTGAGGAGTTAAGAATTAAAAAACATTAAAAGTTATATACAGCTGTTTTTCTTTTTGAGACCAAAGGTTAAAGTCTGCACTAACTCCAGTTGTGAGTCAAGATGCAAAGAACAATATTTTACACTTCCAAATATTAAGTAAGAAAGAGCCATAAAAGCTGCAACGAGACAAAACAGATTCATCACAAAAATTGGAACATGTGAGCAGTGGGAATACTGGTAGCTTGGAAAAAAGAAAATAATAATAATAAATTGAAATGGAAATACACTTAGAGAAATCATAAAATACTGTACCAGCAAGCATGTGAATTAAATTTCCACTGAGTTTCCCACTGGTAAGATGAAGACAGCAAATCTGAGTGAAGTGATAAAGAAACTAACTTTTCTCAAATTAATAGATGAAAGAAACCAAAATGTTACATTTCATCTTATATTCCACATCTTTGTCATTTATTTAAGGTTCGACCGGCTTTGTCTTGTCGTTCACTCTTCTTCTGCCCTGATTTATGGCTGGAGAATCAGCAGCAGAAAATTGACCTAGCACACATTTCCTTTTTCTAAACCTATCTGAGGAGGAAGTCACTCAGGATGTTGACCCCTAGGCTAAACAAGGGACACAGCCCAAGATATTCTTGCCTGCGCCAGAGACAGATCAAGCTTCCGTACACACTGAGCTCAGCCTTACATCCTTACACAACTAACACAAGTATTATCTAAATATGAACTACATACTGTTCTATTACATATTACCTCTGGAATCTGGTTTATTGCTAACCACTACAGATAACTGGCTCCTCACAGCAAGAACTTTTCAATTTGGGTTCTTTCTGTTTGCATATTCCCTCCAAATGAATGTGATTGCTCCTCCAGGTCGACTGCAGAGCCCATACACTCCAGGATATTCTCTTCACCAAGGAGGATGACGACGTCACTGAGCAGCGATGTTTTGAAGAGGGGCTTTCCTTTAAGTCGCTCAGACCTAAACATCATGCTCTAAGTTCTTCAGATAAACATGCATAAACAGATTCAGGAAAGGTGGAAAGTGTGGAATTTTTTTTCCACAATTAGTGCATTTGGTCTTCAGCCATCTTGGGCCGGGGAATGCACTCATCTTAAAATACAGAGCTCCACAGTGTGTCTGTCTGGATCACAGAGCTCATGTATCTCTGCAGCAGAATTGTTATGGTTTAGTCCCCCTCACCAGGAGGGTGAGGGAGAACTGAGGTAGGACTCAAGAATGCAGACCCAGGTGCTAGTACAAAA
>NW_018128550.1:37235-38322 GCF_001952655.1 Monopterus albus
ACAAGTGAAATATAAAGTAGATGAGCAATAACACCAATCTAAATAGGTAGTAAAATCACAAATCTAAGGCACTTTAAAGCAGCAGGTGAAGGGAGCAAATACAAATAAAACAAGAACACAATATAATGCAGAGAGAATATATGCTATGTGGGAGCCATGGAGTGTAAATACTCAGCAGTCAGTGTGCAATTATGCATGTGCAAAATGAACAGTACAGATGGAATTACATGAGGTAGATCCTGAGTCAGCTGTTTAGGAGTCTGATGGCAGAGGGAAAGAAAGAGTTTTTCAGTCTAGAGGTCCTGCATTTCACACTTCTGAACCTCTGACCGGAGGGTAGGGGTATAAACAGTCTGTGCTGGGGATGGGTGGGGTCCTTGAGGATGGAGGCAGCTTTCCTACGCACCCTGCGGTGGTAAATGCTCTGCAGAGAGGGTAGAATGTTACGTAGGAGATTTTGGACACAGCCACAGATAACATGCACTCTCATGCACCAGTAGAGGTGATCAAGCTCACAGTGGAGGTGATGTTGGCCAGTTAAAGCTCAGAACATTTCTGTGCCCACAATGTTAAACAAACATGGCATCAGTGAGGAGTGTGTTAATGTTGGATAAACTGAGACTTTCTGAAGAACTGAATCGATATGAAGCAACTGTGTTTCTTTCCTCAAGCCGTCACTGATTAACACTTAACCCACAACAGTATGACTGGACAATAATCCTCAGTGCAACAGCCGTAACTATACATTGTACAGGTTATACAGATCCGTACAGGTCTCTATTTTTAAGTACTCTATATTTTTATTCTTAGTCTTGTTTTCTAATGAATATTCCATTATCTGTTAGCATTGTTTATTATATTGTTTATACTGGTTACTTTGTTATACTATACAGCTACTGAATCAGATGTATAATTAAAACCTGACAGCAGAAATATCAAGACTGACAAAGAGAAAAAAGTAGAGAATGCAGAGGTTAGTGTGAGGAAGTGACGTCTCCCTGATCACAGAAGTACATAGGCATCATCTTTAAGAAGCAGCAGTTCAGACAGCTTTGGGTGAGAACCAGAGACACATGAGAGAGAGAAG
>NW_018128550.1:39152-40778 GCF_001952655.1 Monopterus albus
AGGAAGTGACTCTACACAAAGTACAGGAAGTAGAGACATCATTTTTATTCCAGACACACTAGTTCACATGAAGCTTGAATTCACATGAACTAAAATGTCTCTATTTCTGATCCTGGTGCTTCATTTCACAGGTAAGGGTACATGTAATCTAGAAATAACAAACATTAAAAACAAATGTATAGATTTTTTAAGTATGTGTGTTTTCCACAAGGGACAGTGACAAACTTAGTGGACCGTTGGAAACCAAGGATGATGAACTAATGAAACGTCTTCATTTATCTTCACATTGACATTCACAGTAATATTTGTATTTCTCTGACATCTTCTCAGGAGCTGTAACCACAGCTTTATCCTTCTTGACTGTCAGAGATGGAGCTGACGTCACCTTGAGTTGTGAAAGTCTGATAGATGGTCAGGAGAAATGTGACGGTACTACATGGCTCTTCAGTAATTCAAGAAGCACGTCAGCAGTAGCGTTGATTGAACTTGGGCAGACTGGAAAAGAAGCTGAATCTAAATCAGACAGACTGAGTGTTACAGAGAACTGTTCTCTGGTTATAAAGAAGGTCACAGCTGAGGATGTTGGTCGTTACACCTGCAGACAGTTTGACAAATCAGGACGACAACAAGGGAGAGACAATGTTGTTGATCTGTCTGTTGTTACCAGTGAGTGTTTATAACATGTTTCCTCCACAGTCTGTTTAGATCAATGTGCTGAAACATTACAATATCTATGATTATGATTTTAATTGTATTTTGTTTTCCTCCCACCAAATCTCCATCTTCACCAGTGACTGAACAGAAGGACACTGATAAGTTGACATTGCTCTGCTCTCTGTGGACTGATGGACGGTGCATTTACACAGTGAAGTGGCTGCTGAAGGGAAACAATGTGGATAAAAATAACAAGGACTTGAAGACATCACAGTCTCCTTGCAATGCCACGTTGACTTTTAATATTTCTCATTTCATTTACTCATTGAGGGATAAGTCATTAACCTGTGACGTGACTAACAGAGACCAACGGTTTACCGTCACCTTTCAGCCCACAGGTGAGACATCAGGTGGGAATGTGCATTTATTTAACAGCAGATGTTTTTCTAAACAATTAGTCATTGTGTTTGTTCATTTGTCCAGTCGAAGACAAAACACCAGCAATAACAAAACCAACAAGAGCAACTGAAAAGACCACAACAGTAACCAGAGCTGGTCCAGACCCACCAGGTAGTGAGTCAACATTTAGTGTTTGTTCCTCTGGACTCCTTCTGTCTTCTGTCAGTCTCACCTTCCCCATGTTTAGCTTCTGTATTTATATTGATTTGTTTTCATTTTATGAGTTTTTATTTATGTATTTGTTTTGCACGCTCAAGGCAAAACTAAATAAAAAACTATTTAATAAACTTGTTAACGTTTAGAAGAAAATAAAAATTAACATGACAGTTTTGCGCTGAATTGTTTGGGGCATTAAAACTCTGGAGTGTAATTAAATGTCGGTGTCATGACCGTGGAAGGAGACGCCTGCAGCCGCAGATGTTGTTCATGTTTCACTGTTTCCATTTCGTGGGTTGTGTTTTCTTTTTTTCAGGTGACGACAAAACGCCAGCAACAACAAAACCAACAAGAACA
>NW_018128551.1:0-164 GCF_001952655.1 Monopterus albus
GTGCCCCCTAAACTGGAAGTAAGTAGTAAAGCTGGAAAGTAAACTGGAAGTAAGTAGTAAGCACTTCAAAATACATTTTTGATTTGAATTTATGTATGGTTTTGCATTTTATTTTTCCATTCTGATGAGGATTGCTTTATTTGTATCTTTCCATTTTTGTGTTC
>NW_018128551.1:1438-6165 GCF_001952655.1 Monopterus albus
ACACCTGGTGTAGATCACATTCCAGCAAGGAGGTGTGAGCTCCGGCTCACCAAATGACCAATAGGATTACAATGCATGAATTGTTGTACCTTTGTTGGGTGCAGAGCAGCCCAAGAAGATAAAATGTATTGTAAGACCTTAATTCGAGGTCAGTGGATGGAACTCCTGCGGGAGCTCTGTCTCTCTGATCCCAGCACTGTAAGTCCTACTTGTGATCAGACATTCAGTAAACTTTCTGCTGATTTTAAAGAGTCCTCTCCTGTCGTCACTTCTCGTGCTTCCAACAAAAGATTTGGGTTAATTTCTAACAAAAAGTTTAGAATCTAACAGTTGCCTGCAGCAAGAAATATAGCATCGGGGTGAGCTGTCTCTAGCATGCTGATGACATCGTGGAGTTTGCTGAGAGCTGTCGAGGGATTAGCTTTTGGGCTAACATACACAGCAGCCAGAAACACAGCACTATGTTCTTTTGCACACTGAATAGTCAAGTCACCTCCCATGAGTACTCCTGCCTGCCTGCAACGCACTCACCTGTCCTCTTCTGGCTGTACTCTTTTGTACCCTCCCCTCAACAAAGACAAGTATTCATTTGATGCAAAATCTCCTGTGTACTATCTTGCCCATCTGCAGTAATTATTACCTGTCCTTCCCTGGGCACATACCACATTCGTCTGCGAACTCACCAGCAACGTGACAAGTGTCATCTGTGAATTTCCCTGCCTGTCGTTGTTCCTTCCCTGGCTATACACCCACACACTCTGCTAGTCAACTCACTTGCAAAGCTGATGAGAACTCGCCACACCTCCTTCCAGTCCCAGTAAACGCATCACCTACCTACTCACCTGTTGCCTCGGCTCTTCTGGTCCTCTTGGTTCCTGCCTACTCACCGGCACACGTTGGTCATCACTCCCATCGGTTCCTGCCTGACCTGTCCATAGTTCTTTACTGCTCTGCCCTTCTCGGTTTATGTCTGCAATAAACTCCTTTCTGAATTCACTCCTACTCTGAGTTTTAAAGTCTGCATTTTTGGGTCCTACCTCACAAACTCACCCCACATCCTAACAAAGTAATGTTAACTGTGAAGATTGTAATAGTCATGATACAGGTCCCATACAGGTTGTTCCAGTAAGTCTGTGGTAAGTTTTAAACACAATTTGGAAATATGCAAAATATGTGCAAAGTTTAAAATAAAATATTGAAGCTCTGCCTTATCTGAGGCCAGACTTCAGTTTGTAAAATATCAAAATGGAAGACAATAAATACTGATCACATAAAAATGGTTTTATTTGACTGTGTTAGTCACCATTCATGCATTAGATTTTTCAAAACATAGTCAAACTATCAGAAGTCAAGCTGCTCCTTATGAAGCAAAATGAGATACATATTACATTGCTGGATTATTTCTTGCTGCTGCATTAATGTGTAAGTGGCATTTTAATGTTGTGCTTTGGTCAACAGCAAACTACTGCTGACAAGGATTACGATCTGGTCCACGTTGTTGGTAAATGAACTAACTGAACAATTGTTTTGTGACCAACGCACAATCTAAAGTATAGAAGAGCATTAAAGGGTCTGTGTGATTCCTCAGTCCTGAGGCCCTGTCAGTGTTTGGCAAAAGAACTGCTGCTGCTGGAAGCCAAGTTGTCAGCAGAGCTGCCAATGAACCAAACAGTGAACAAGCTGTGATCCAGAACTATGGGCTGACACGTGTGAAACCACAGAAACGGCTAATGACCAGCTAGTTTGTATAAAAATAATTCAAGCCCCACTTTACTGATGATTTACACTGCATATATGAACCTTTAAACTTCTGCCTTTCTCCAAAATTCAAATCTTAATTTGTTCCAGGAGAAAATACCAATGAATGCACAATTTCTGCTGTTGTTAATCAGCCAAAAAGCAGCACATAATCTGCTTTATTTCTCAGGAAAAGATTTTAAAATGTGGTTTTACATCGAGCATATGACATGGTGACACATGGAAACGGAGATCACATACTGTACTGTGGAAATCACAACTGCAAAGTCTAATCAGACATGAGTATTTGAGACATTTTAATCTGATCAGCTGTGACTTGGACCGTGCATGTAAAACTCTAGAAGATTAAAAATAATTATGTGGTACAGGGTTACTGTTTTAATGTAGCATTTGTTTTATTCAAATTGATTCTGATTAGTTTATCTCTACAGGTGTTCTGTTTGTTCACATTTGTTATAAACAAAAGTTAGAATAATCTAGAAGAACATAAGATGATTAAAGGAGAATTAAGACATTAACTTATCTCTGTGCTTCTTGTTTTTTTTTTATAATTATGTAGAATGAACCCTTTTTCCTGCCCTTAAAAATCCAAAAATCACTCCTCTGATCTGAGGCAGATTCAGGCCGTAAACTAGAGGGTTAATGATAGGAGGAATGATCAGAAACTCCAGAGATAAAACAATAGAAAATGTATTTACTTCATCAACAGTATACATAGTCACTGAAAACTCACAGAACAGAGAGATGCAAAAGTTTCCAAACGTCACTATGTGGGGCAGGCAGGTCTGTAAGGCCTTTCCTCTGAATTCAGATGAACTTCTCCTGCAGACAAGCAGAATGCGCAGGTAGGTGTAAGGCCAGGGGGATGAAGATTGAAATAACAGCTAAAATCTGACTTGCTATGCTGAACACAGTTGTGTCCACACAGGAGAGCTTAATTACAACCCAGGTGGTGCAAACAATCCTGGGCAACTGATTTTCACACAAAGGCAAACTGCTGATGTGATAGACAAAGTAGCCTACAGGACCCACTAGGCTCAACACAGCAAGAATCAAAAGCAGCAGCACCGTCCTAAATGTCATTTTACTGTGATAGTGTAAAGGCTGGCAAATAGCAACAAACCTGTCATAGGCCATGACAGTGAGAATATTCAACTCATGTCCTACATAAGTGTCAGTAATGTACATCTGAAGAAAACAGAATGGATATGAGATGAAATGAGTGTCAGACAGAAGGTCCATCAGGAACCTGGGGAAGAAGCCGCTCGAGCCGTACAGAGAGTTTAAACACAGAGAGCAGATGAAAACATACATGGGCTGATGCAGAGAGGTCTCCAGGCAGACTGACAGAACAATGACAACATTAACAGAGATTATAGTCATGTAAATCAACAGAGAGAGACTGAAGAAAAAATATCTGAGGGGCCCATAGTTTGCAAACACAGTGAACTGACAATAGGAGGGAGTCAGGCTGTTGTTGCTCTTCATGTCTGTACAGCAACAGAGCTGATTAACTAGTGTCCAAAAAAGTCAGTAAATGCTAATGTAGTTCATATCAATCAGAACATACTATATGTTAAGTATTTATAAACATAAAAATGTGACATACTAAATTTCACAACCAGCATCACATTTCTTATAACAAATGAACAGAAGCTTAATGTTTGAGCACAAAGAATAAAGAATGTCATGTGGTTATAAACAGTCACAGCTGACATTCAGCTACCAGTAATAACATTTGAATTTACATTAATGGATTATACTCTATGTGGGAAACAATTCCACTACAGTAGATGTTTATCTGACAGTGCTGTTACCAAGTTTAAGGAAATAATTCCATTATTATTGACTTCAGTGCCATTTGCCAACACAGTGGAGGGAGGCCACCTTAACTTTACTCCCACACAAGTCAATAATCTTGTTGATAGTACTGCAGCCTCCCTGCATAATACACTTGATACTGTTGCCCCTACGAAAAGGAAGGCAGTGAGCCAGAGGAGGATAGCCCTGTCATGATTCTGTCCTGCCTGTTTCCAGTCTCATGCTTTTATTTTGACACGTCCTGTTATAGCCATATCACAGCTACGGACTTTTCACCTTAATCAGCACTCACTGTTTACACCTGTTTTCACCCCGTTATAAGCAGCTGTTCTTGACTCTCATGCAGACTTTCCAGCGTTTATTCTTGATACCTGAGATTTCCCATTTTTGCCCCCGGATAGCCTTGACCACCGATTACTGCGTTGCCCTCTTGGTACTGATTGTGTCCCATGTATCAACCTTCGGACTTCCCTCTCTGACCTCTTGTTTTTGGATTCCTTGGCTGTGTGTGTTTGCCGGCATTGAACTTGGACTGTTGTTTGATTTGGAGTGTGTTTTTTGGACTACTGCAGGGTCTGCTCTTTACTGTAAGTTATAAAGAAAGAACTAGCCACTCACTCTTGTTTGGCATTATAATTGAGTCAACCCTTAACATTGTTGGTAGCTTTAATGGCCAACCCTGACAAACCCCATGGTACAGCTCGCAGCTCCACTCCCTAAAGCAGGCATCACAAAAACTGGAAAGGAGGTGGCACTCCACTCCAGTCAGAAGCGTTTTTCCTACCTTGGAAAGATAGTTTAATAACATATAAAAAGCCCTTAATAGTGCCAGAACCGCATTTTATTCATCACTGATTGAGGAAAATAAGAACAACCCCAGGTTTCTTTTCAGCACTGTAGCCAGGCTGACAAAGAGCCACACTGCTGTTGAGCTTAACATTCTGTTAAATCAAATCAAATTTTATTTTTATAGCGCCAAATCACAACAAAAGTCATCTCAGGACACTTTACAAAGTAAGGTCTAGACCTTACTGTTATCAATATTATTACATAGGGAAAACCCAACAAATCCCCCTTGAGCAAGCACTTGGCGACAGTGGGGAGGAAAAACTCCCTTTAACGGAAGAAACCTCCGACAGACCCCGGCT
>NW_018128551.1:9320-10025 GCF_001952655.1 Monopterus albus
ATCAGAGACGTAGAGCTCCAGGGCCAGGGCAACCTGCAGAAAGGTACAAAGAGAGAGAGAAAACACACTATGGGAGAGAGGAGACAAAAAGTTAGTAATGTGTAATGGTGGCATATAGAAGCATGGGGAGAGAGAGGAGAGAGAGGAGAGGAGAGGAGAGGAGACAGGAGGGGAGGGGAAAGAATCTCAGAGCATCATGGGGCCCCCCAGCAGCCTAGGCCAATAGCAGCATAACTAAGGAAGGCTCAGGGTCACCTGATCCAGCCCTAACTATAAGCTTTATCAAAAAGGATTGTCTTAAGTCTAATCTTACCAAGTAGTGAAAGACTTTGCAATTACATTCTTCAGACCAGGCCTTTGGGTTTCTTGAAACACTGAGTTTCCCCAGCCCCTGAGTAAAACTGTCTACAAGTTCAGGTCTCCAGAGTTTGATGAAGTTGTTTACATGATGTAGTTTTTAGGGAAGAGCTTAATGAATGGTAAATGGACTGTATTTATATAGCGCATATTTCACAGTGTGTTGCACTGGCCAAAGCGCTTTACAGGAGATCATACAGCATTCACCCATTCACACACCAATGACGAGAGGGTGCCGCACACTGGCACCAGCCGAACCACCGGGAGCAATTTGGGGTTCAGTGTCTTGCTCAGGGACACTTAGGCATGCGGGGAGACCGGGAGTCGAACCACCAACTTGCTGGTTAG
>NW_018128551.1:11277-15224 GCF_001952655.1 Monopterus albus
AAAAAAACCCTTACTCATAGTTCAGACATGAGTGAAAAGTTCAAGCCCGTCAGACTTCATGTCTGTAAAATAGCATAAATTAACAATATCTTATCTTTAGTTTCCAAGACACTTATCTATGCAATCTACTCTTGCACAATTATCCAAGAAAATAAGACACACTACAAGTTGACCTGCAGCTGAAAATTATAACTATTATGCATGTATAAGAGCCAGGTTAATACTGATACATGGTGCTGTTAATAAAACACAAACAGTCATATTACACTTTATCATTCTAAAGCAAAATAATACTAACAGTAAATAAAACAACTGTAACTCCTGAAATCCAATTCTAACTAATTTAAGTATATATGCAGAAGCATCTCAAATCCATAGGACTCTTAAATTACACAACAAAACCTTATCAGGAGTAATACTGTTCATATTCACATTGTATAGTAATGTTTCTGGCTTCCTTGATTAACCTTATAATGTTCATATAGACTGATGATTTTAAATCATCATCATAAAATGATCTTTTGCCCTGGGTTAAGGTTTTAAGTTCTAACAACCTTGAACACAAGAGCATGTCTCTATGTTGTGCAATTCATTGTTTTTATTGTTTGTTTCTCATTTAGAAATTTGTGGAATTCATATTAGAAAAATATTTATAATTTACAATGACCTGGTGCCCTTGTTGAACAGGTGGTGATCGTAGGTTTGTGCCATCTGAAAGTAAAAGAAAAATTATTACTTTATCATTTACACTCACCAAACCAGGGAGGGGTCTGTTTTCTTTTAAAAAGCCTCAGTTCTTTGTGAATTCAACAAGATGGTGGAAATGTTACTCTGAGACTCTTCTCCATGTTGACATGACTGCATCACAATTCTTACCGCAGCCCACATGTGTTCTACTGTATACAGATCTGGTGATTAGGAAGGCCCCTGGAATATTGTCATGTTCGTGATACCAGTTTCAGATAACATGTGTGTGTGACATTGTGCATGGCCATGCTGGGAATAGTCATTATAAGATGGTAAATTGTGGGAAGAAAGGTTTGTACACAGTCATGGTGTGATTAAATTCTAGATACTATAGTGAGTGAAAATCCCAGCAGGCCAGCAGGTTCATCTGGCAAATCAATGTTACAGAAATATACAGCTTTGGCCTCTGATAATGGTACAGATGAGAAACTGGAAGACATTGTAATAAACAGAGGAACAGTATCTAAACTGTGTACAGTTTTACATCTCTTCTCTTGTGGTGGCATGAATAAAGTTAAATCACATTTGGAAAGTGATATGGGAAAACACCTGCCAGCAGGGCAGTGGGACACGTAAAGTGACACACAGAGTATTTAAATTAAGGTGCCAGGTATAAACCTATTCAGATGAAAACTTTGTATGTAAGGCCACAGAAGTTGAATAAAGTGAATGCCACAGGCCTTTGGTGGCAATGTCCAAAAATTGTCATGATTCTGTCCCGTCTGTTTCTGGTCTCATGCTTTTATTTTGACACAATGTCCTGGTTTCGCCATATCTTAGCTACAGACATTTTACTTTAATCAGCACTCAATTGTTTACACCTGTTTTCACCCCAATATAAGCAGCTTTAACCTCCACCGGAAAGCTGCCAGATCGTTCCAACTTATGCTCAGACTTTCCAGCATTTTCTGTACCTGTTATTCAAGCTCTGACCATGGACTACCTTGTGACCACCGAGTTTTGCCTAACCCCTCTGATTCTGATCGTGTTTTTCTGTGTATGGATTATCGGACTCCCCTCTCTGACCGCTTGTTTGTGGATCCCTCGGCTGTTTAAGTTTGCTGGCTCTGACCCTGGACTGTATTAACAACCTGAGTGTGTTTTGAGTTACGTAGTTTTCTGTATCGTGTTGTAATTAAAAAGAGTGTTTTATTTATCCTCGTCTGGCTCTATAATTGAGTTCACCCCGTGATATCATGGGCAGCTTTACATGCCGACCCTGACAAAAATAATAAAATTTTGGCCAGGAGTTCAAGGTATTGTAACGTAGGGCTGAGTCAGTCTGAAGCTGCTTTTTTATTTCCCACAGGGCCAACAGCAGCAACCACACTGAATACACAAACAACAATCCCTGCTAATCCCAAACTATATACCTCCTGCCAAGTAAGCATTCTGGGGGGCCCCACCAAGTGTCTCTCCATCCTCAACGCTACACAGCCCCCACCTGGCTGGTTAACTGTCCTCGGTAACCACAGTCATAACAAAGTCTCTTAAGTGTTGGGGGTGCCTGAACTGGCACTGAGGCCACTCTGGCGGCTCCTGAGCAGGTAGTGGAGAAGGATCTGAAGAGGTCTGAAGTTCATGGCTGGCTCTCATTGTCCCGTTTTCAAATGACAAATATCTTAAGGTTGTGATCGATCACTTTCATTTCTGTCCTTTTGGCATTATTGCCTTGGGTGGGAGATGTGAACACATCTCTAATGAGATCAACCACAAACATTATCAGTATACAATCAAATAATCTACAGCATGTGATTAAGTTGCTGCTCAGTCTTTGTCTTTCCATCATTTTATTCTCTGCCTAAGAAACTCTAGATCTGTTAAAAGTCCCCCTGGCTACTCTTACCAGTTTCCACCTTAGGCGCTCTCTGAGTGGCTAAGACGCTTTGTGAATAACTTATTTTTACAGGGATCTTACCTCAACTTTAAGGGAACACTCTTAGAAAACATCACAATTCTAAGAATTTTTGTAGAATTTCGTTACTGGAAGTGACTCTTTGTGAATATGGGCCCTGGTCTCAAGAGTCTGGACAAATTGGTGCAAAGTATAATGAGATCCATGGGGTGTTTGGGGGTGATGGTGGTTGGATGTTTGATAAAATAAACATTGCATGGACTCAAACCGACCACTGTCCAATCTCTGTGCTTCTGTACTTACTAGATCACATGTGCATTTCAAAGTCAAGTATCAGTGGCTGAATAAAACAATCTGATGTAGGTTGTATGAGACTTGTGAGAAGTAATAAACATGTTTTAGTCATTAACATTTTCTTTTAGACAAACTTAATGGATAACTTAATTGTGTTAGAAATTTTTAGTCAGATAGAAATTGAATAGATACTTTATGTATTAGAAATGTTTAGTGGAGATAGGATGTCTAGTTAGACTGTTAAATGCTTAGGCATGCTTATGAGTTTCTTCTCGCTTACAACCCGGAAATAAAAAAAAAAAGTTTAAACTAGTCAGCCCGTGTGATGAGAGGGGCAGCATGGGCATGACGTTTCTGTGTAGTATGGGGCTAGCCCAACCGAGGGGATATAATGTATAGGCCTGGTGGGTTCAGGGTCTTTCATCTTACATCTGCCTGCGAGCAGTTTGGAGGTGCAAGATACCTGAGCGTGTAATGTTAATTTTACCTGTGATCCTTTGAATAAATCAGCACTGTTTTGAAGTTACTTGGACTGTCTCGTCTCTCAGAGTTAGCAATGGTAACAAGAGCCATAGTCCTACAACATGGTGCCGTTTGACCCGTGAGCCAGCTGAACTCTTTAGACGACCGGTCCATTTCCCGAGCAATGGTCCTGGACCAACAGCGGGAATCCTATGCCAATCTGAGCTGGAGATCCGATATGCAATCCTGGTCTGACTAGTTTCCCTGATGAGAGTGTGACCCCCTGGTTTCAGTCGCAGTTGTGAACAGTCCCACACATCAACGGGCGCGCCAGAAACTATAAGTAAGCGGAACCTTTGGATTATACATAAACTCCGCACATTGAATTAATTTTAAATTAAAGTTGATGTGTAGGCTGCCCACTCTCGACATTCTAAATTGGATCCAAAACAGTAAGGTTAATGAAACACTTTTTTTTTCTGTTTTTAAATGCTGTGCTGGTTTGTTCATTGTCACATGTACAGTTAACAAGAGCACATAGTCTCATTTGAGGGGGAGTAAATGAGTGCCGTTGATCACAGAATTTGAT
>NW_018128551.1:27756-40135 GCF_001952655.1 Monopterus albus
GAGACGTCTCGGTTGACGTTTCTGTGTAGTATGGGGCTAGCCCAACCGAGGGGATATAATGTATAGGCCTGGGTTGGTTCAGGGTCTTTTCATCTTACATCTGCCTGCGAGCAGTTTGGAGGTGCAAGATACCTGAGCGTGTAATGTGATCCTTTGAATAAATCAGCACTGTTTTGAAGTTACTTGGACTGTCTCATCTCTCAGAGTTAGCAATGGTAACAAGAGCCATAGTCGTACAATGTCATGAGGTCTACCAGATGTAACATTGTTCTGGCCTCAAATTCAGAATGACATTAGATAAACCAAAACATATAAAACATATTGTAGTGATCCTTCACTTGGCATGTTATGATGTTCTAAATTGTTATGGTTACTTGATGGGTGTGGAGCTTCAGGGGTTAAGAGGTGTGAGAGCGGGAGGGAGTGAAGTGTGGGGGATTTTGAGCTACAGAGTGTTAACAGGCTGTTTTTCTTTCTTATTGTTGTTGGGCTGTTGTTTTGGCGTGGTTACGGCCAACAGTAACCGGTTGTGTAGAGTTAATAAAAAAGTGACTATTCGTCGGCACTCAAGGTTGTCTTCCTTGTGTCCTGCGGGACGCTACAATACAGTATATAATATCAATTTGAAAGATCTTTGAGCTGTTATCAATACATATATGGAGTAAAAGGGGTTTTTCAAAACATTTAATTTTATTAGAAATGGGATATTGTATCAATAGATCTCTGGATTTGTATAGTTAATTTGAATTATAATAAAGATTTAAATGAAATTTCTAGTTCACAGAAATCATGGATTTTGGGGTAATGGCAGAAATCAGTCATCACATTGTTGAAAGTGACAATGCTCTTTACTAGGGGTTAGTCTTCACAACAAATCTTGACAATGAATTCTTTCAAGAATAAGACACTACAAATCACAATTGTTATTACATAAGAATTTAAAAATACTGACAACATTAGTTCATTTTGTCTAGATGCAACATTTGCTTGAGTTGTTTAGAAATTGCTTTCATTTTTAGTCCATAAATGACTGGATTAAAGAGAGGATGGTACAAGATTAACTGTAAAGTCATTATTAAATGGGCAGTTTTGGGAATACTAGATTCAAGTCGAACTACAATAATGTCATATGTGCAGAGCAATGAAAAGTTGATTAAAACCAGCAGATGAGGTAAACAAGTCTCTACAGCCTTTTTCCTGACTTCTCTGCCAGTTTGATAAGCAATAATAAATATTTTTGCATATGTAGAAATTATAAACAGCATAGGAAAATATGCAACATTTAGCAAAATGAACACACCATATACAGTTATTGCTCTTGAAGGCACACAGAAAAGTTTGTAAATGGAGTTATTACAAAAAATGACTTTCAGAGTAAAGCTACAGAGCTTTTGATTAGAGCTCAGTGTTGCCAATCCCACAAGCTGACATGCAGGCAACAGCCAAGATAAAGCCAGCAAGATAATGATAGTTGTTTTTGTCATGATAGTTGGATATTGCAGAGGTTTACATATAGACACATATCTGTCATAGGCCATGGCTGCCAGCAGTGAGAACTCTGAACCACCTAAAGCATAGAACATAAAGTATTGAACAAGACAGGCTTCATAAGATATGATCTGTTTTTCAGATAAAAAGTTGATCAACAGCTTTGGGTAGATATTAGTGCTGAAAAGAACAGAGTTTAGTAACAAGGCTGCAATGAAAATGTACATAGGCTCATGGAGGTCTTGGTGGTTCCAGATCAGGTACACAATAGTAGAATTACTGCAGATTACTAGAATATATACTGTAAAAACAAGTATAAAATAAAGGTATCTGTATTTGTGAAGTTCCACAAGGCCATCAAGAATTATATATGTTACATTTGATTCTTCCTCCATTAAGAAAAGAAAATATGACAAGAAGAGTAGATTTGAGAATCAAAGTTTCACCTTGACTGAAATAACATTTCTCCTGTAATGGATTCTCTTACTTATTCACAGTTACCAGATCTTTAAATGCACTGAGTGTTCCAAAAGTCAGAAAGAGAACTGTGTGAGCCTGTGAGGTGATTTTATCAGACTTCACCCTCATGGATCTCATTACGCTTTCAACCAGGAGTGACCACAGTGTAAACAAACTCTGGAGGCCTGAATCAGTGATTGTTATTTGACCTGTTTTACTGGGGCTTTTGACCTCACATTTTTCTGTGCCCTACTACATGATATTATGCTGTATATATGTAGAAGTTTGTAATTAAAAAGACATCTATCAGCTTTTTACTCATAGTGTACCATTTGGAATAAGAGCAATAGATCCAACTAGGTTACTGTTCTTTATTCCATATTTATCTGGTTACAAAAAAGGGAGTTAATTTAGTTTTAATCCAAACTATCAGATTGAACCTCCTTAAAATTAAGCTATGCTGTGGGGAGAAACACCAGCTTCTCTTTCGTTAGATGTAAGGAATAATTCTTTTTAACTTAATTATTGGGTTTAAATATTGTTGAAACTAAGTCCTGCAAATTAATTAAATTAAAAGGAGAAAAATGACAATGACACCACATCAATCTATATCTGTTTTCTGCTGGTCAGTCCTAATAAAACCCCTTTGAGGTGTCATGCTTAATTTGCAATGGTGACTGTGGTCAGACCTAATATAATCCTTTGATGCTAATATGAAAATATGATGGCTAATTTGTTCCCACATAAAGGTTCAAGGTTTCTTTATTGTCATTCTACACATTTGACACATTACCAACAAAATTTGTCACTCAGGAACAGCATATATTAAAAACATACAATATATTAATGGATGTTTAAAGCTGCATGATGTTTACTACATAAACTAAAATACAATTAGTTTAAATGTGATTTACCTCTCAGGAGTGAAGTAGTGGTGGCTGATTATTAGAATCAGATTGTTGCCTTAACTTTCAAACAGAATTGTATAAGAATATACTTCAGATAAATTAGTCAACTATCCACTTATTACAATTATTATATATTATAAACCTAGTGTCTATTCCTAGTCAGCTAAACACTGTGCACTAAAATCATGGTCTTACGTGGCCAATGTTGCAGCTTTTATAGGTTATTTCAGACTAAACATCCTCAAAGAGCCAAAGTATTGGCTTCTAAAACTTTCTCAGTAGAAAACATCTGAAGGTTTAAGGAGGGAGCTGCCTATAACTGCAGATTGTTATTGTTTGGGAGGATTTGGGTCTTGTCCTGAATGAATTTAATGAAAGAGGGAGGTCTGTAATATTTGAGTCATATGAACCTATGTTTCTTTTCTTATTTTTTATTCCTTACTTATAGGTATCACTATTGCATTGATGACTGTTAAAACTACATAGTATCTCCTGCTTGTTTGTTAAAGAATGTGTATGCAAGAAGTCTGCACTTTGAAGTCGACCAAATGTTCATGTTTTTGTTAGATACCGCCTGACATCACAACACTCCACACACCATTTGATTAGCATATTTAGTAGCTGATGTGAGCAGAGGCTGACCTGCTCACGCTAATGGCCAATAGCATTAGGATACGTGTAAGTCCAACCTCTTTGATGACAGGGGTTCCTGCGGAAGTTTTGTCACTCTGAGCCCAGCACTGTATGACTTGACCAGACTTTGATTAAATTCTCCGTTGATTTTATACAGTCCTCTTCTGTCTTCACTTCTTGTGCTTTCAATTAAAGAACTGGGTCTTATAGGTCTGCAGGGAACTGTGTTCACAGGTTCATGGTGGTCAATTACCCAGTGAATATCTCCACCTAAAAACCTCAAGCAGTGTCTGAAGCTTTAATAGGTTTCAAATAGGTCACTTTGGAGTGAGAGGTTAAGATATGTCCCTATGTCCAGGGGTTAGGGGATCGTGGCCTTCAAACAACATGTAGTGGTAGGGGTGTCCCGATTCTCCTTACAATGGAGGGGAAAGGCACAGTGGTGGAGCTACTGTTAAGTATTTTTAGTCAGATAGATATTGGATAGATACTTTATGTATTAGAAATGTTTAGTGGAGATAGGATGTATAGTTAGACTGTTAAATGCTTAGGCATGCTTATGAGTTTCTACAGGGTACATCTGGTCAAGGATATTAGGGAGAAGAGTTGATGACTGTCAGCAGACAGGGTGTTTAATATTATTATTACGACATGTATAACTGTAGCTTTAGCCATAATATGTTCTTATGTTTAAGTCACGACATGTACTAGAGGTCGTGAGAATGTTTTTAGCTACACACCACTTAACCAACAGACACACACATTCACACGTTGATTTGCTTCATTGACTACTGTTATGGCCAGCTGAAGAGCTGGCAACAGAGACGTCACGGTTGACCTTTCTGTGTAGTATGGGGCTAGCCCAACCGAGGTGATATAATGTATAGGCCTGGTTTGGCTCAGGGGCTTCCATCTTACATCTGCCTGTGTGCAGTATGGAGGTGCAAGATACTTGAGCGTGTAATGTTAATTTTACCTGTGATCCTTTGAATAAATCAGCACTGTTTTGTAGTTACTTGGACTGCCTTGTCTCTCAGAGTCAGTATGGTAAAAAGTACGGGGTACAACACTACTCTCCCCAGCATGTGTTTACCAGTAACAGTGGAAGCATGTTAGCCTGCAGTCTGCTCCAGTTCAAAAGTTGGCACACAAATAGCAACACACAAGGGCACAAATACACCACTCTTCTAGTTCCAGAAATGTTCATCTCTGAGACATAGTAAATGTAGACACACTGAAAAGTTTCTGCGCTCTGGTACAAACTCCTGTCACTTGTATTTAGTGTTCACTTTACATGTGGCTGTTAATACTTAAGTGCAAAACATTTACTGTTCCTGTTCCTTCACATTGAAATCGTTACATTTTCAAAACCATGAATGGATTTTATTGTGAAGTGGTCATGGGAAATGTAATGTCACTGACATTAGCACAGCCATTGTTTGGAGTAAGAAGATACTCCTTCACAAGTTTACCTCAGAAGATGGGGAACTTCTTTCGTTGGCTCACAGAATATTAACAGTGTCATAAATTGAGTGAACGAAGCCTTTGCTGGTCACATTCACTGCGCTGCATATTAAAGACACTCATGTTCATGTTTCCTAGTTGTGTTAGGGTGATTTTTATACTTACGCACATATGAATAGGATTAATTAAGGTTTTTATTTTATAGCACAAAAGTCTACATACTTTTATTTCACAGTTATGTTTACATATTTACATAACACCCTATGTGTTCACTGAATCACTGGTCAATATTTACTGTGTTAGCCAAGTGGAGCACTGTTTAACATCATACGGACTTATTCACTAAATCACTGAATCTCATTAGATTTACAACTTTGGCTAAGAGAGTCCACAGTTACTTTATCACCACCTGGCTGATGAAGCCAGGGGAAATAGGGTTCACTGGGACACCAAAGTTAATAAACAGAGATTAGATCTGAAGCCAGGAAGAGGAGAAAACTTCAAAGGTAGAACCATATGTACACACACAGGCAGAGCAGTTTTAATTGGAACTGGAAAGCAATGCCTAATACAGAGCAGTTAGTTAGAAACAAAGGAAGAAGTGAGTGTCTATGTAGAAATTAAGGCAGTGTAAGTATTCCTCCCCTTCCTAGGGTGCTGTCCTCTACAATTGGAGCAGAAAGGACATAGGAGGACAGACGGACTGAAAGACCAATAACAGGAGAGTTAAGTCTAACCAATTTTTGACCAATTAGATAGTAGCACCTTTTGATACAAATATTGTATATCGACAAGTTGAGGGTAGTCTTTTCTGTTTTTCCTAAACAGTGAAGATCCATGTGCACATGATTATTTTGATAGGTTAATGCATAATAAATTTCACACTGTGAAATATTTACTAGTCTTCTCTTCTCAAACAAAAGAACATGCCTCACAGTTGCAAATTGATCAGTTCACTTCACTGTTCAATGAAGAATGACTGCATTCCATGAGTGTGCTCTTTTACCATGTTCATTTCTCCTCTGACATGACCCAGCATCAGCTTAACCCACTGTCTTCCTCTACATCCATCAACATTGAACCTGTGTCCCTGTCAGCCTGGTTGTCTCTTGTATTGTTATAACTATAAGCAAAGAAAAATACATTAAAGTAAACACAAAGCGAGTTAGTGAAGGACTGGACTTACATCATCTCCCTTTGGGCCCAGTCTGTGTGTGTGGCTGCTCTCAGCAGAACAGGATGAGAGACCAGCAGCTGCCTCACTTTGGGTTACACTGGGAGAGCTATCAGTGAATAACTGTGGCTCCATCAGCTGTGACAATGGACGGGTAGGAGCTGGTAGCTGAATGTCAGCTGTGACTGTTTATAACCACATTATATTCTGTTGTTCATAAAGCACTAAATATCCTTTATTCTTTGTGCTCAAACATTGAGATTCTGTTTACTTGTTACAGTAAATGTGATGCTGGTTTGCAATTTAGTACATGTGACTTTTATCTCTGCAAATTTTTAAGATATGTTCTGAATGATATGAAATACAATAGCATTTACTGACTTTTTTGGACACACTAGTTAATTAGCTCTTCTGCCGTACAGACATGACGAGCAACAACAACCTGACTCCCTCCTATTTTCAGTTCACTGTGTTTGCAGACTATGGGCCCCTCAGATATCTTTTCTTCAGTCTCTCTCTGTTGATCTACATGTCTATAATCTCTGCTAATCTTGTCATTGTTCTGTCAGTCTGCCTGGAGACCTCTCTGCATCAGCCCATGTATGTTTTCATCTGCTCTCTGTGTTTAAACTCTCTGTACGGCTCAACCGGCTTCTTCCCCAGGTTCCTGATGGACCTTCTGTCTGACACTCATTTCATCTCACATCCGCTTTGTTTCATTCAAATGTACATTACTGACACTTATGTAGGACATGAGGTGTCTCTCCTCACTGTCATGGCCTATGATAGGTTTGTTGCTATTTGCCAGCCTTTACACTATCACAGTAAAATGACATTTAGAATGGTGCTGATTCTTTTGATTGTTGCCGTGCTGCATCCTGCCTGTCTTGTAGGCTCTTTCTTCTATCAGCTCAGCAGTTTGTCTTTGTGTGGAAATCAACTGCCCAGGATTGTTTGCACCATCTGGGTTATAATTAAGGTCTTGTGTGTGGACACAACTGTGTTCAGCATAGCAAGTCAGATTTTTGCTGCTATATCAATCTTCATCCCCCTGTCCTTTGTCCTGTACACCTACCTGCGCATTCTGCTTGTCTGTAGGAGAAGTTCATCGGAATTCAGAGGAAAGGCCTTACAGACCTGCCTGCCCCACACAGTGACTTTTGTGAACTTTTGCATCTTTCTGTTCTGTGATTTTTCACTGAGTTGGTATAAGATTGATGAAGTAAATACATTTTCTATTGTTTTATCTCTGGAGTTTCTGATCATTCCTCCCATCATTAACCCTGTAGTTTATGGCCTGAATCTGCCTCAGATCAGAGGAGTGATTTTTGGATTTCTAAGGGCAGGAAAAAGGGTTCATTCTACATAAAAAAAAAAACAAGTACCAAGAGAAGTTAATAATGTCTTAATTCTCCTTTATTCATCTTATGTTCTTCTAGAATATTTTAACTTTAGTTTATCCCTACAGACCTTTTGTTTGTTCACATTTGTTATAAACAAATCAGAATTTATTTGAATAAAATATCTCAAATACTCATGTCTGATTAGACTTTGCAGTCATGTTTGATTTCCACAGTACAGTATGTGATCTGTTTCCATGTGTCACCATGTCATATGCTCAGTGTAAATCCACATTTTAAAACCTTTTCCTGACAAATAAAGCAGACTATGTGCTGCTGATTAACAACAACAAAAATTGTGCATTAACTGGTATTTTCTTCTGGAACAAATTAAGATTTGAAATTTGGAGAGATTATGTTAATCAGGTGGGTATCTTAAAAGATGAGAAAGATACTTCTTGTGTTCCTCATATACACATTTTTAACATTATTTCAATTCAGGCTCCATTTACATAATCTTGTGTTAACATTTTATCACAGGCAGAAGTTTAAAGGTTCATATGTGCAGTGTAAATCAACAGTAAACTGGGGCTTGATTGACTTTGAACAAACTGTAGCTGGTGATTAGCTATTTCTGTGGTTTCACACGTGTCAGTCCATAGTTCTGGATCACAGCTTGTTCACTGTTTGGTTCAGTGGCAGCTCTACTGACAACTTGGCTTCCAGCAGCAGCAGCAGCTGTTTTTACCAAACATTAACAGGGCCTCAGGAGTGAGGAATCACACAGACCCTTTAAGTCTCTTCTTTACTTTAGGTTGTGTGTTGATGACAAAACTACAAAACAATTGTTCACTTAGCTCATTTACCAACAACGTGGCCCAGATCGTAATCCTTGTCAGCAGTAGTTTGCTGTTGACTGTAATATTTGAGTTAGATGAACTTAAGTTTTATTTCCTATTTTTTATTCCTTACTTATATGTATTACTATTGCATTGATGACTGTTAAAACTGCTTAGTATCTCCTGTTTGTCTGTTAAAAGAATGTGTCTGCAGGATGTCTGCTCTTTGAAGATGACCAGATGTTCATGTTTCTGTTAGTTACCGTACCGTCTGACAACACAACATTCACACATTATTTGATTTGCATATTTAGTAGCTGATGTGAGCAGAGGCTGACTTGCTCATGCTTATGGCCAGTAGCATTAGGATACGTGTAAGTCCAACCTCTGTCCAGGGCAGTTCCCACCCACAAAGATAAATGGAACTACAGACAATGGTCTGATGCTCTTTGATGACAGAGTTACTGTGGAACCTCTGATTCTCTGAGCCCAGCGCTGTGTAACTTGATATGTGACTAGACTTCGAATAAATTTCTGTTGATTTTATACAGTCCTCTTTTGTTTTCACTTCTTGGGCTTTCAATTAAAGAACTGGGTCTAACATGACCAAAACACAGCATTAAAATGCCCCTCAACATTAATGCAGCAGCAAGAAATAATCCAGCAATGTAATGTAGAAATGTATCTCATTTTGCTTCATAATGAACAGTCAAACTACTGATAGTTTGACTCCATTTTGACAAATCTAATACATGAAAGGTGACTAACACAGTCAAATAAATGCAACACTTCCATGTGATCATTATTTATCGTCTTCAATCTTGATATTTTGTCCTTACTACAAACTGAAATCTGTAAGATTTGAGTCTTAGAGACTCTAGTTACTTTATCAGCTTTAGTTACTTCTCATACCTGTAGTTCCCTTTAGTTAATTTTCATAATTTTATTTTTCTTGTCTATACATATTACAGCTGTATTGATGATTGTCCAGAACTACTGAGCTTTGGTTATTCTTAATACATTTGTTTTCCTTGCTTATATATCTTACAACTGCATTGATGAGAATCAAGTAGAATCTGCTTACTTTGAATACTGTAACTTCTGTGTAGAGACTAGGATATCTGCATCTCCTTGTGACCAGACAGCCTATTAACATTTTAACAAAACCCTGCTAGCCTGTTTCACACCCACACCTAGACTCACATAGCATATCCCAAGTTCTGCCTCAGCAGGGGGTGTCTTACACACACAGGAGGCCTGCAATTCAGGCCACCCACTGATTAGCGCACCTTGATCAAGATCAGGGTGCCAGACACAAACACACACACACACACACACACCTAGACTTTACCACATTCTAACAAGGGGGAGCTCCGGTTCACACCAAATGGACAATAGGATCAAAAAGCTGTTGAATGTTGTACCTCTGTCCAGGGCGGAGCAGCCCAAGAAGATAAAATGTATTGTAAGAACTTAATTCGGGGTCCAGTGGATGGAACTCCTGTCCCTCTGATCCCAGCGCTGTAAGGCCTACCTGTTGTTAGAAATTAACCCAATTCTTTTGTTGGAAGCACAAGAAGTGAAGACAGGAGAGGACAGTTTAAAATCAACAGAAAGTTTACTGGAAGTCTGAGCACAGGTGAGGTCCATACAGCGCTGGGATCAGACAGACAGAGCTCCAAAATCTAGGTATATGTATGTGTGTGTGTGTGTCTCATGTGGTAACTTGGTCTTGATCAAGCACACAGAACAATGGGTTGACTGGGTTGCAGGCCCCCTATGTGTGTGTGAGAGACAATAAGTATCATTCTCTATCCCTCAAAGTGAGAGTATGTGCTTGTTAACTGTTACGTGTCAGTGAACAGATCAGCACATCATTCCAAAACAAATGTGTTTTATTATCCTTACTGTTTTTGAATCCAATTTAATGCGTCGAGAGTGGGCAGTCCACACATCAACAAAATTTTGTACAAATCCAATGTGCAGGTTTTATGTATAACCAAGGTTTATCCTGCTTACGTTGTTTGTGGTCAACCAGTTGATGTGTGACACCGCAGCACAGCTCGACAGGGACCCAGGAAGTCACTTTTCCATCTGGGAATCTCAGCCAATTCAGGATCGAATGCTGGATTTACAGCTCAGCCTGGCACAGGATTACGGCACTGTGTGTTGGTCTGGGACGACGGACCGGTCATCTGAAAGTTCAGCCAACGCACGAGGGTCGTGGCACCATTTGTTGAACCCAGTTCTTTTAACCACGCTAATGTCGTGGCTAAAATTAATTCACAGGGAGAATCACTGCAGTGCCAATCATCATTTATTGAACAATATTTTATGGTAATGCTCGAGAGGGCAAGAAACAGGATCACCTGTCAGGTTTGGGGTCTCTGCAGAGAAAGTCAGGCTGTAAGTCAGCAGGTCGAGTCTTCTCCTCCAGTCCTCACACATACACCCACTCTGCCTGATCAGCTCTGCAGCTAACTATATGGCTATTTCCCAACTTCCTGCAATTGTCCAGATCTTGACGTTCAACAGGCCCCCACCCTGGTTACACTTCTGTATTTTTGGGAACCCCCTGCACACTGAGCAGAACAGGAAGTTCGACGCCCGATGTTCTTGCAGAGACCAGTACAAAGGGTCACACAGTTCACTCTAACCATACCACATATTGTACATTAACTAACATTTACCTATCAACTATGCCAATAACTATTAACTATATTCTGATCATATTCTAATCATATTCAGTTTGCTTTTACCACTACACTAACTCTGAGAGACAAAGCAGTCCAAGTAACTTCAAAACAGTGCTGATTTATTCAATGATCACAGGTAAAATTAACATTACACGCTCAGGAGTCTTTGCACCTCCAACATGCACGCAGGCAGCTGAAAGATGAAAAGCCCTGAACCATAACAGGCCTATACATTATATCACTTTTGGGCTAGCCCCATACTACTCAGGGACGCCAAACTGTGACGTCTCCGGAGCCAGCTGTGCAGCTGACTATAGCAGTAGTCAAAACATGGAGAAAATCAGTGTGTGATTGTTTGTTGATTATGTGGTGTGTAGCTAAAACATTCTGACAGGACCTCTAGTGACATGTCATGACATTAAACATAAGAACATATTATGGTTACGACTACAATTAAACACGTCATAATAATAATAATAAACATCCTGTCTCCTAACAGTAATCAACTTTCTATCTAGTTATCCTTGAACATAAACAACCTGCAGTAACCCATGAGAATGACTAAGCATTTAAAGATGGAGGGGGAGTCAATGAAACCCTGCGGCAGCCCCCGGGAGGGGTGTCCCTGATATGTGAAAGCACACAGATCACGTGAGTCTGGATGCAGTGGCACAGAGAAAAGGGCATTTGCCAGATCAGTACATGTGAAAAACCTGTGTGATGAACTTATACCATGGTATAAGGATTTGGAGTGGCATAGTTTGTAGGGACCACAAGTTTGTTTACAGGTTGAAGGTCATGAACCATCCTGTAGTCAGGTTTCCCTGCTTTGGGCACTGGATTTATAGGTGTGTTCCAAGGAGAAAAAGTAGGAATTAAAACTCCTGCTTTCAAAAGCCCTTTAATTGTGTTTTGGATGCCACTGATTTGCTCAGGCTTCAGTGGATACTGAGTTCTGTACACTGGTACCGCCCCTGCATGTAGAGGTATAATGACAGGCTCCACATGGAGAAGTCCCACATCCGTAGGACCAGAAGACCAGAGAGAAGTGGGCAAACTGTCTGAGTGAGCGGGTGATCTATGTTCTCTCTGCCATGACTCCTGGGAAGAAAACACTTTTCCAGTGTTAATGATAACTGTGAGGAATGCTTGATAGCATAACACTGGGTTAAAGGTGAATACTGAAGATGCTTATTCTGTGTGGGCATCCAATCAGTAGCTTTTGTACAACTATGCACCATGGGACCAAGATTCTTAGCTCCACCTCCCTCACCCACTAACAAGTGATATGAGGAGCTGAATTTTCAGACAGGGCATACAAGTCCTGAATTTCACTGGGCAGTGCAGCCAAAGCTGCCACTCCCTGAGGCCCAATGTA
>NW_018128551.1:40312-40690 GCF_001952655.1 Monopterus albus
AAGCCGGCCACTCTTCTGTGTGCCCCAAGAAGCCAACAACAGGTACGGTATGCCTTGAAACGGGGAGTGGCATGTTAAGTGTGGAATACCGGGCTCGTGTGTCAACCATACACATGTGATCTTGACCATTGATGGTTACCTTGACTAGTGGTTCAAGAAACATTTCCTGGGAACACAGTGAGTCACCTGTTACCGGTTCTGGGCAGCCCTAATGTTGAGGCAACTGGTGTGGGCCAGGTGCTCGATATTGGGCTGATGGTGAGAACTGCTGAACATATCCATCCTGTGGAGGTGGATAGAACTGATGCTAATATTGTGGTGCACCCTGTAACTGCTGGTATGAAAAGGGATATCTACGTGCCCAATGTCCTCTTTCGT
>NW_018128552.1:0-4800 GCF_001952655.1 Monopterus albus
TCTTATGTGCTGTAAAATCTGAGAACATAGGTATACATCTAGTTAATTATGACAATTATCTATAGGCCTGTTGGCTGTTCTTTTTTTATTTTTACTTAATGTAAAAATAGATTTAAAAATATTTAATGTTGAACTCACTGTGAGTGGATCTATTTGCACCTTGTAGTTACATGTTTCATTACAGCCAAAAATACTATTAAGTGCATGTGCCACAGCATACACTCCTTTATAGACATTGTTAAATAGGGGCATGAATGACATATCAGTGAAGCTGTTTTGCACTCCAATCAGATCTTCATGTCCAGTACATTCTCTCTGATTCCCTGCTGATGAGTTTGACTGTTTGAACTTACAGTTAAATAAAGTCTCCCAGAACTCTGTAAACATTTTGTTACTGGATGAATTGAGTGGCTTCACATCTAATATGAACTCTCTCATGCCACTGATATGTGTTTTGGGGATGGACAGGCCTATGGCACCGTCCAGAATGTGATGTCTATTTTTTTTCTGCAGTTTGGGTATCAATGATCCACCCCTCACTTCCTACCCACTGGTAGCCAGTCAAGTTGTGCTGAGACAACACCTGTAATAACACAACCATATCTAAGTCTGAGACAAAAACTACAATCACCTTGGAGGCGGATGTTTTGATAATGTCAATTATAGTATTTATTTTATCTGATGAATCAGTTCTAAAGAAAGACACAGAATATTCCAGACAGATGCCCAGCTGCTGTGCAGTTTCTGTGAATGTAGCCATGCCATCATTGCCATAATCCTCTCTGGTTCTAATAGCTCCAACCCAAGTCCAACCAAAGTGCTTGACCAACTGGGCCAGGGCTCTGCTCCGATAGTAAGCACTGGGTATTGTTCTGAGGAAGGATGGGTATTTGGTTTTGTCACTGAGACAAGCACAGACGGCCAAGCCGCTGACCTACAAGAAAAAGAAAAGACCTCTTAAAAGAAAGATGTAGGATTCACACACTCACATTTGTTCTGAGCAGCTGCAATAATTCTGAATTTGTGATTATTTCTAACAAATATAATACATAGACACTAATCTTGCTTACTAGTGGGATATGAAAGGGTCCAATGACAGTAGCCATTGCCATGCAAGAGGGAGAGGACCCTCCCAGAATGGCCTGCACTTGTGCAGGTCTGGTACATGGTGCCTTAGTGTGTGCAGACACAACTTCATTACCATTAGCCAAGGTCAGTGCAACCCTCACACTTCTGGTAATAGAGTCACAGTCATCATACATCTTATAGCCCAGAGAGATGCCAGGCAGTAGATCTGTGCTGTTATTAATCTCCTCAATGGCAAAGATCATAGACTGGGCAAGCTGGAAATCTGTGAAACTCAAACTTTATGGAGATATTTTTAAATATTTGTACTCTTAGTTGTATATGAAACAGAAGCGGCTGAATATTAAATAAAAATATAATGACTTTAATACAACAGGGAATATTAGAATTTTCAAAAACTAATGATGTTTTTTATTCTTATACTTAGTTTGATAAACATTTTAAAAACATTTTTTTGTATCTATAATTACCTGGTGCATTCCAATGGCAGTGGTTTGTGTACGTAGGTATGCTGTCTGTCTTTCCAGCTGCTGTGGAAAGAGAAGATTCCCCCTAGTATAACATCCCCATCTTTAGATAGATGTGGGTTCTCAGGATCCCCTCTCTGTCGGCACACCAACTCCTCTGCCTGAGAGAAAGACACCACCAACAAGAGCTGTAAAAGTGCCCAGCCCTGCTCTGTCCACCTCTGTGTGGACGTCATACTGTCTGAAAGAACTAAGCCACTGGGTGGCATCACATGCAATTTCAAATAAATCACACTTGTACTGGTATTTATACATTTATATTTATACAAAAAACAGAGCAACAGTTTTTATTCTCTGTTGACCTACAAGGTGGGGTGAGAGCAAGGAGGTGCCCAAACCCAAAGTCTACTGGGGCTTTAGCCAATTGAAATATATTTATTTCATTTAATATATAATAATGCTGAGGAATATTAATTGAATTAACTATTAACTTTTTACATTACAAAAATACAACATTTAATTACATTTTATATCTAAAGTTTAAACCCTGAAAAATAAAGCGGGATGAGGTTATTGTATGTAGATCTGATAACATTTATTATAAGAGTTCAAATATCCTGAAGCCTTCTTGCAAGAGGAAAACAGAGTGAGTCAGGAGTGAGAAGCTGTGACAGACCATGTGCTGCAATACAAAGTCAATGACAATCTGTCAAAAGGCCATGCCCTGAATGCATAACCGAGATATCAGAATTCGGCTGTGACAGTGGAGCCAAATTCACCTGTTGTACCATAGTCAAAACATGACAGATATGTGCATGGCCCCTGCTTTGACTGTGTACCATGTGTGCAGGAACATTTTTTTCACTAGGGGGTGCTGCCTGGGATATGTGCATGTACGTGGCTGATTTTGTGCGCATTATAACATTTGCATGTAAAAATTTTTTTATTGCATACAGAAAATGAAAGTACTGTTAAAATTATGTCTAGTTTATTGCATATTAGATATTTCTATATCTTCTAAAATTATGTTTAGTATTAATTCAGATAGATTTATATTAATGACAAATGTTATCCTGGGTATGATCCATGTTCTCATTCATCTTGATAGTCAAGTCAAGAATCTTTATTGTCATTATGCATAGCACAACAATTTTTTTTTTCCGGCAGCTCTCGGCTTAAAAGACAGACACATTATTTACATAACACAGAATTGTATAAGTCAATATAAAAATATTGTGACGACCTACGTCGGCTATTGGGGAGGGGTCTGGTGGCAGCGACATGATACATGGGGGGCATCATGGGAATTCAGCGACTAGTTCGGGGAACAGTTGTACAAGTGTTTTTAATGTGTTCTAATGTGTTTTAATGTGTTCTGATGTGTTACCCTGTTATGTTTATCTTGATGACTTGTATGTGTTAACAATGTTTTGCTAGCTGGTTGGGTGCTGTGTTTCTGAACCGTAAGTCTAAGCTGTATGTGTAAAACTGACCCTGTTGTTGGTCCTGTTGCCATGGTGACTCGTAATGTCTTCACTCCATTGTTCAGGGCTTTTTATAGTCGCGTGGCACACGCCTAACTCTGAGTCAGACAACTCAGAGTTGATTAAACCAACTCTTTTCAGCTGTTCTGAAACCGAAAACTCCAAGTTTTCCAACTCTGAGTAAGTCAACTCAGAGTGCAAAACTGAACTCTGAGTTTGTTAAACCGCCTTCTTGAAATAGGCCCCTGGTGTTTGTGAGGAAGAGACTAGGGAGTGCCGGCCTGTATAGGTTAGCATGTAGCCTAGCATGCAAGCCACTTCTCTTACCCCTTTTGTTTACGGAATCAAATTTGTCTCCTTGGCCACAAAGGAGGGATGGTGAAAACCGCGGTGGTACGGTGTAACTCTGGTGGAATAAAGTCCGACATTGTAGATGCGTAAAGTTCATATTGTTTCCCAGTAGTAAGTAGTTCAGATCTTCCCTAAATGGGCAAGCAAGTCATGAATTTGCATGGGCGGGTTAATATTATTAATACTGTAATCTTTCAGTGGAATGCCAAAAGCCTTCTTGCTAATGGTCAGGATTTCAAGCAGTTTGTATATAGTAGGAGTGAACAGCCAGATATCATTTGTATTCAAGAGACCTGGTTAAAGCCAATTTTAAATTTTGTATTGTATGGGTATGTGGCAATCAGACAGAACAAGAGAAATGGTGGAAGAGGAGGTTGTGCTCTCTGTGCATATCAGGGTGTTCCTTAGAATACTAGAAATAAGAAGTGACCAAGAGTAGGGTGTAGTGGAGCTATGGGCAGAGAAGATGGGGCTAGTAATTGTAAACTATTACAATCCCTGTAGAAGACTAGAGTGTCGTGGCTAGAGTGTGATATCGACTAAATTAATTCAGACAAACCATTCCAATTTAAAGGATCATTTAATATTACAATTATTCTGAATAGAGTAGTATTTAAACTCATAATCTTGTGGTTAGGGAACAGAGGGAACAGAGAACAGAGATCAGAGAACAGAGACTCTCCTCTTGCAATGGAATAGATAAAGCATAAGAAGATTGTCAGAAGTGCCCAGTCAGTCAAGTCATTGGATGTCGGTCCCGAGTCGGTTCCCCTGTCAGCCCCAGTCAGTCGTCGTTTCCCCCCGGCCCTCCGAGGCCGGGCTTGTGATACACTGTTCAGGGTGGCATGGTCATCCTCTCTCTCCCTCTTCTGCTGCTCTAACCCAGCCTTTATCTGCTCATACTCACACAGCTCTGCATGGCCGGAGCCATGAAAACGCGGTCCCATGCCAGCTACCCTCACACACCTTCTTCCGAGCATTGTCTAAGCCGTCCAGTACATGACCTTCTAGGTCACATTGAGCTAGCGCACATTTCCCTTTTCTAAACCTGAACAGGGCACACGAACAGTTCACATAAGCTTGAATATCCATTCCCTATCACTACAAATCACTAATTAAACCTTATCTTCTTACCTCATCCAAAAGGAAAATAGAGATCAACTTTTATTTCAAAGACAAACTTTTGATCTAACAGAACAATTCTACACTAGACCATCTCCCTACACTCTAAAAAACATGCTCGTATGCACTATAAGTACTGTATTAGCATGACCAAACTCTCTACTTTCTAATTTGCTAATTTCCTAATATTGAACGTATAACACACTGAAAATAAACAGTCATAGAAAAGAAAGAATAACTCTGTTCCCTTTGTAAGATGACGCAGTCAATGTCTACATAGATTCAGGCAA
>NW_018128552.1:14773-19989 GCF_001952655.1 Monopterus albus
TTTTTTCTGACTTCGACCCTTCCTCAGAAATGGACATGCAGGACGCTTAGGTCCTTTCAATTCCCAGTTGCTGTGAGTTGGCGCTATCCAGCAATGCCTGTCTGTTGTATGTTAGCATTGTATGACATTTGTGCACTGCAGAAAGAGTAAAAAATACACAAAAAAAGAAGAAAACAAAGAAAAAGCAAGCATTCGGGAGTGGAACGCGCAAACACGTCTGCCTCAGAGGGTGCCATGATGGTGGAATTTAATTTATTTAAACAAGCCCTTGGAGGTGTTGAAAAGATGGTGACGCGAACAAACGCAGGAGCCCCTGGACCGTAACCCATCACAGAACATAAAAAAATACAAAACGACTACCCCTGCTGTTGCACAAACTCAATACATTCCCCCTTTTTGTTTTGTTATATTACAGGTAAATCTGCTGCTGACTGTTGTGGAAACAAACAAACAAAACAAAAAAAACTCACCTCTGCTGTTTTACCTTCTGCTATATTATATGTAAATGTGCTGCTGTTTTTCTTTTTGTTTGTTTTTTTGAATATCTGCTGCTGTTGGTTATTTGGACTACTGTCCATGTTTACCTCATATGTTATTTGAACCTCATCACCAGTGCCCTGGTGATGCTGAACCATTGGACAATCTCCTATTATTGTTTGCACTACTGTCACTGACTGTACAAGGTTTTGAGTCACAGCTTATTGGCTGCACCGTTTAGATTTATCCCAATTACGTCAATCCAGTTCTATTCTATTGTTTTTATTCTGCGTTATTCTATTTTATTTCCTAAATGTTATGGCACCCAATACTAGGTGAGAGAGAAATGGTATTTGGATTTTCTGTATGTCCTGCACATATGGTTAATTGACAATAAAATCCTTGAACCTTGAAGTCATCACTACCCAGTATGGTGTAAAATATATATGAATATGTCATTGATCATAGAAAATGCAGATGGCAAGTGGGTTTTCGGAAAAGCTAACTGGAAAACCTAACTTGCCTCTGAGTGTGGATGTGTAGCCCAGAAACCAAGAGTCTGTTTGCTCAAAAAGAGTCCGGTGTGCATGGAATGGCAAGCCAAGATGATGTCCATCAGTGAATAAGTGTCTTTACTGTGCTCAAAAATATACACAAAAGAATAAGTGTGGGTTTCACCAACTTTCTTACATAATGTACAAACATTAGATACCTGAACCTACTCTCATCAGCAGCACAAGTTCCTCACATCAGAGAAGGCAGAGCAAACGAAAAAAAAAGACCACTTTAATGAGAGGCCTTATATACCAGGCAAGACCTCTCATTGGGCCATACCAAAAAATTGCCCCACTAATTAAACCTTACAATTTGGCTACTATCCAAAGTACAGTGACAAAGCATGAACATTTTCAACCCAGTCATGACAATTGATTACCATAAAACAGTAACAACAAAAGAAATGCAGAATTGCAAACATATTGCACTGTGGAAAATAGTTAGAAGTAAATCAGTTTCTTACTTAAGACTCGAGGCTCTCTTTTAGTGATAGAAGCAGGCATATTATACCTTTCAGGAAACCACTGTTGAAACTCAGACAAGTCAGATGTGTGCACCCATCCAGCCCATCTGTCGCATTCCCTGATTAACTCCCTACTATTCTATCCATTGCCAGAGACAGAAGAATCTGTTACATGACTTTCCCACTCTCCTGGCATAGCCCTAATGGGAAATCTTGACAAACAATCTGCTAATATATTGTTTTTATGCCCCATTTAATGGCTTTCTCCAAATGTCCCAAAACCTGCCTCTGGTGTTGTAGATGCTCTTCCCAAGAATGACTAAAGATGATAGCATCATCCAAATAAGCAGAGCTGAAATTTTCACAGCCTGAAAGGCAGTGTACTGTTTAGATGCCTCATCAAGTGAAATTTGCCAGTAGCCTTTACAAAGGTCAAGTGTAGTTAAGTACTGGGCATGTCCAATGCATTTCAATAAGTCCATCATAACAAGGCATATAATATACATAAAATTGAGACACCGCATTCACTTTCCTGAAGTCAATACATGGACAATGTATTTCATCTTTTTTAAGCACCATCACCAAAGGGCTAGACCACTTACTCTCATCTTAATGCACAAGCATCTTTCTTATTTCATTTCTCAGGGGACTCACCAGATGTTCTGAAATTCGATAGGGCCTCTGGCAAATGGGAATTAGGTTTTTCAAGTGAATGGTGGGCTTAACCAATTAGGTTCACCCAGTCAAGCCAGTCAAGCGGAGCAGTCACCTGCTCCTGGCAATTAAGGTCGAAATGACTAGGTGTGGCCGGGAGCTAGTGGCGCAGCTGTGGCCTATTTCCCATCTAGCCACAGGATATTTAGCCAGCCTTGGCTTCCTCCTCTTTGCCAGTCAGTTCTACAGTTCCTGCAGCATCTTGCTGGCCCGCCTTCTATTGACTTGCTAAGAAAGCACTTTCTTGTCCAGTTAGTTATCCAGCCCGGCCCTATTCCTACTATGCCAGCCCAGCCCTACTCCTACTATGCCAGCCCAGGTCAACTCCTGTTCCGCCAACCCAGCCCTACTCCTGCTACGCCAGCCCAGCGCTACTACTACTATGCCAAATTAGCTCAACTAATGCTCCGCCAGCCAGCACCATGCCTCCTCTGTCTGCTCTGCCCAGCTCCACTCCTGTTCCGTCAGTCTAGCTCTACGCCAGCTCTACCTGTCTAGCTCCTCTCCGGTTCCACTTGCTTGCTCACCACTGCCCAGGCAGGCCTGCTTGACTCCTTCGCTGCCTTTGTTCTCACTACTCTGGTAACTACCTGATCCAATTCTGTTCCAGTGGGTTCCATCAGTCCCCTCAGCCATCTACCTGTTCAGCCTGTTACCTGAGCATATTGACAACTTGCCCCACAGGTCAACATTGCCTGGAGTCTGAGTTCTGCCTTTGAGTTTAAAAATTCCTTGCCTTGTGGCCTATAGGCTATAACACCGTGGTCCTTCCCAGAATAGGCGGGTGATCTCCTCCAAAAAATCCTGTAGATTCTGCTGTTGCAGGGATGAGAGGTGCTTTGTATTAGGTTCTTTTAATGGAAGCGAGTCATACAGACCAAGCTCAGGCTCATCACCATCATCATCATTCACTTGACATACCAACAGCACTTGAGCAAGTGGTTGTTCTCATTTTCTTCACTTCTTAAACAGGTTCACATGGAACACTTGGGTGAATTTCCCTTTCTCTGGGTGAGCTGCCTCCTATGTTACTGGACCCATCGTCCTCACTACCATATATGAGCCCTGCCATTTTGCCAGGAGTTGGGTTGTACTTGTGGGCAGAAGAATCAGGACCCTTTGGCCTGGCTTTAACTCCCTCTGAGCTTTTCTGTCATACCAATACTTTTGATTCCTTTGCACTTTGGCCAGGTTCTGTCCAGCTTCCTCACAAAACATCTCCAAACAGCAGTGCACCATCATGATATGGCTGTCCTAAAGTGGGAAGAAGTGAGGGATGACCTAAATGAAGTCAAGAATCAGATATCATAATGGAACAGGCTCATATGGACCCAGGTCAGGTTTATAAACATCATCAATCACTTTTGACATATCAACAACACTTGAGCAGGTGGTTGTTCTTGCTCTCTCTACTCCTTGAGCAGGTTCACATGGTACACTTCTCTGGTTGAGCTATCTCATTACCTAATATGGACCCTGTCACTTTGCCAGGAGTTTGTTTCTAATTGTGGGCAGGAAAAATCAGGACCTTTTGACCTGGCTTTAACTCCCTCTGATGAGCTTTCCTGTCATACCAGTACTTTTGATTCCTTTGTGCTTTGGCCATGTTCTGTCCAGCTTCCTCATAAAATATCTCCAAATGTTCTCACATCTCCTGCACATAAGACAGGAGTCATTTCGCTTCTGACTTCTGGTTTCCTTCCAATTCCTTTCTTAGGAGATCCAAAGGTCCCTGCACTGCTCAAATGGGAAAAGCCAGGAGAGGCTTGAGGCACCTTCCTATAAGCAAATAAGAGAAAGGGCAACCATTTGTCCCAGTCACGACCAGTGGCAAAGACAAACTTATGCAACATTTGTTTAAGTCTCTGATTAAAATGCTCCACCAGGCTATCCATTTGTGAATGATATGGTGTTGTGTGAATGCCATAGATGTCCAGTTCCTTCTGTAGTTGTGCCATCAGGTTAGAAGTAAACTTGGTCCCCTGATCTGAGAGGATTTCCTCTGGTACTCCTGCCTGGGAAAACAACTGAACAATGCCATTAATGATATTTGGTCTTTTTATGCTACATAGAGGAAAGGCTTCTGGGAAATGGGTAGCATAGTCACAGATAACAAGAGCGTACTTATGTCCTGATCTACTCTTTTCCAAGGGTTCCATCACATCCATTGCTATGCATTGAAAAGTGGTAATGATAACTAGCAGTGGCTGTAAAGCGACCCTGCTTGGGCTTGTATACTGACACTCAGAGCATGTGGTACAAAAGACTTTCACATCACTGTACATGCTGAATCAACTTAGAAGAAAGCATCTGGACCTATTTTCAGGTAGAAGACACTTTCTTCCATGTTTTTTCAGCATACTACATCCTGGATGACTGAGAATTTGCACAGGCATCACTCTACATGGCTGGTGAGTAAAAGCATTTCCCTAACCTGGTGTATGTTTTCTTGATGCCCTAGATGTCCTGATCATGGGGAGAGCCAGATGAAGGACGATTTACCTACAACAAGTGCATACAACCATATGTTTGCCTGCATCCCCAGTAACATACAACGTATTATTTTCTATAATGCAGTTTATATTTGCTAACACCTTGTCAGACTTAACATCCACTTGGTTATACAAAGGGGCCAAGAAAGGGTCCAATTTTTGCAACTGGCTCATATTATTTGGTATCTCCAAACTGCAACTGTAACCCTTGGGTGTCCCTGTATTTCTGTAAGTGACGCTGGTGCCGAGACTTTCATGAGCCTTTAGAGCCACCCTCGCACAGATTACCGTGCAGATCTTGGAGAGGCTTCAGCACTACTTTAACCATTTGAGAGTCTTTTTTTTAAAACCCCAAGTAAATCCCACCCCAACATACAGTCAACAGACAGGTTGTCCAGTATCCCCACTTGTAATAAAAAAGCTTGGTCATCAACACAAATAGTTACCTCAGTTGTTGGCTACTACTTACTATCATCATGCACACATTCAATGCCAGTATTGGTTTTGTAATCAAC
>NW_018128552.1:20693-23252 GCF_001952655.1 Monopterus albus
GGCGGCCGGGCGCACCCTTAGAGATAGGGTGAGGAGCTCGGTCACCCGGGAAGAGCTCAGAGTAGAACCGCTGCTCCTCCACTTCGAGAGGAGCCAGCTGAGGTGGCTCGGGTATCTGTTTCGGATGTCTCCTGGATGCCTTCCTAGGGAGGTGTTCGGAGCATGTCCCACCGGGAGGAGGCCCCGAGGAAGACCCAGGACCCGCTGGAGGGACTATGTCTCTCGGCTGGCCTGGGAACACCTCATCATTCCCCCGGCGGAGCTGGAGGAAGTGTCTGGAGAGATGGAGGTCTGGCCACCTTTTCCTAGAGTGCTGCTTTCGCGACCCAGTTCCGGATAAGCGGAGGAAAATGGATCGATGGATGTACCTCCATTACTGCTACTACTCTTCAGCCCTGTCTTACTCACAAATGAGTTGTCTTTTTGGTCCTCCAGCCACTGGTCTATGCGACCCCAGCTAACTCCAGGTCCCTGATAAGATGGCCATGGTTGAGAGCTGAGGTGTAGAGTCCTCCAGGGATTGCTGTACTGGATTGCACGTTTTGCAGCTGCCAGGCCAGTAGAGAGTTCATGCTCCTTCACCCAAGTACAGAGGTCATGAGGTAACAACCGTAAAAACTTTTCCAACACTGATTTCACCAGTGTACTCCACCTGGCAGTGGTCAATAAAGGCCCTTCAACCAGTGGTACATCTCAGTTGGTATCTCTTCAGGTGGTGTAGTAGGATCTCAAAAATGCTGCAGATAAGTCTCTGCAAATATGTCAAATTTAGCAAGCAAGGCTTCTTTAAGATCATCTTAAGAGTAAGATTTTCATCCATGGCTGAATAGGCTTCTAAAGCGTTCCCAGTCAACCGAGATACAAGTCTTGAAGTCCACTCAGTGTCAAGTCAGCCCCAGATTCTGGCAATTCATTCAAAACAAACTACATGGTTTTCAGTATCTTCACCTGGTTGATAAAGGAGCATTTTAAAATAGTTCCTCTGTAGGACTTATTTCTGTCCAGTACTGTGTTCTGGGCAGAGCTATTTCCCCACTCTGTCCATGTTAATCCCTTTGAAGTGCTGGTGTCATATCCATGATGCACCTGCCCTACAATATCCATATGTTTAAGAGCAGCTTGAGCCTACAGCACTGCCTTCTTTTGGGTTTCACTTCCTCTCTGCTGACCACTACATCCTTGGATTATGGCAGCGTTGTCTCCAATCTAGCCTTAGTGCATTTAAACTCCTCTGTTAAAGTAGTTATTGTCATGTCCGTGGCTGGCACCCCTGGCCCCTCACATGCCAGGATCCAAACTTGGCAACAAGGCACACCCAGCACAGTTGACACCAATCTGCCCGGCTGTACTTAAGCCGGGTGCTGGCGTGTCCTCGTTGCCAGTTTGCCATGTTAGACTGCTTATACCCAGGATAAGCAGGATAGTGTGGGTGTGACTCCTTAGCATTCTTTCCTGCTGTGTGATTGATTTACCTGCACACCATCCTGCTTATCCTAATCTCTGGTGTGGGTGAGTCTCCTCAGCACTCTCTCCTGGTGAGTGACCAACTTACCTGCACACATTTTGCTTCTCCTGATTTCAGGTGTGGCAGCAGCCTCCTCTCCTCCACTGTCTACCACCTCCACTGACCTCCAGTACTGGTGCAGGTCCTCTATTCACTTCCTCATGCATCTGCAGCCTCCACTCTTCTACAGATCTCTGGCTCCAGTACTACTCCTTCACTCACTCCCAGTAAAGCTACAGTCCCCACTCCGTCTCCTTCTCTGCATCATTCCAGCTATCTTGGGACCTCCTGCAACAGCCTCCAGGTTGCTCTCCTCACCATACCTCCCAGCCGCACAGTCAAATCATCCCCACTGTTGAGACCTGCTGTGGGTGTTTTGTTTCCCCACTAATACGCTAATAAAACTGTTTTGCTAGCTCTGAGTCCAAGTGCTGCCTTTTGGGTCCATTCTTGTTTCCCTCATGAAGGCCTGAATAGCCTTAACAGCTTTAGGGAGCTCCAAAATCCCTTTTCCTTACAGGGCCACACTGCTGAGGTAGCGCGATGCTCCCAGCCATTTACTAATGTACATGCACCATCATCCCGGACATCCTCCACTCCAAACAGACCCAGCTCACTGTGCCTGCCCCCACCTGTCAATGGTGGTTTCTGACAGACAGGGAGTTGAGGCTGGGGAAAACCACATCCAGCACCCAGACAATAAGCACAGGTGCCCCCAGGGACGTGTGCTCTCCCCTCTGCTGACAAGTCAGCCTACAGACGAGAGGTTGAGCAACTGGTCCTGTGGTGTAGCCACAACAACCTGGAGCTGAACATGCTCAAAACAGTGGAGATGACAGTGGACTTCAGGAAGAGCCCCCCACCTTACCCCCTCACCATACTTGGCAGCACTGTATCAGCAGTAATGTCCTTCAAGTTCCTGGGCTCCACTATCTCCCAGGACCTGAAGTGGACGTCCAACATCAGGACCATCACCAAGAAGGCACAGCAAAGGATGTACTTCCTGCGCCAGCTCAGGACGTTCAACCTGCCCCAGGAGCTGCTGATACAGTTCT
>NW_018128552.1:23396-28764 GCF_001952655.1 Monopterus albus
CCTCCCCTCTGGACGGCATTACAGGTCACTGTGCACTAAGACAACCAGGCACAGGGACAGTTTCTTCCCTCAGGCCATCACTCTGATGAACACTTAACCCATGACAGTATGATTAGACAATAACCCTCAGTGCAATACCTGTGTATATATACATTGTACAGATTATACAGACTCATACAGGTCTCAAGTACTCTGTTTTAAGTACTCTCTTTTTACCCCTAATTATCTCATTTCAATGGACATTCCTTTGTTGTCTGCATTGTTTACTGTCTGTTTATACTGCTTTTTCTGCATTGTTTGCACTGGTTGCTGATGTTAATACTGCTGTTTTGTTATATTACACAGCCTTATGCTGGTCTACTGTTTGCACATTGAGAGCCGATGTACCTGAGTCAAATTTCTCGTGTGTCCAACACACCTGGCCAATAAACTGATTCTGATTCTGATTCTAAACATGTACAACTACGCTTTAATTGGCCATAACAATCATGGCAAAAGACCAAACTGCAGGCCTGATGCCTCTATGCTCTTAATGCCATCAACAGACTGCTGTCTCAAGCTTTGACTATGCTCTTTGTCACCAAAAGTTGTATCATACCACCTACCTAAACTTTTGATTAACTTTTCTAACACTGTGGATCAGCTCATCATCTATACAAAACCTTTTATCTGAAAGCACATCTTTTACTATTGAAATGCTTTTTGATTTCTGTGGCTTCACCTTCATTCTAGCCCACTTTAAGATAGCATTCAACTTTGCCAATCACCTTTTGGTGCATGGTGCTGTGGTAGTGTTAGCTCTCATGTCATCCATGCATGCATGGTAACTGTTGCCTCTCTCCTCCTGCAACCAATCTAAATGCCATAATAATAACCTTCATTGCATCATAAACACTAACAGTGAGACTGTGTATCCTGCCATGATGCCCATCTTCAGTTTCTGACAAGCTGTAGCATACTCTGCTGTTGTGAAACATATCAGGATATCCTGATAATATTCTCTCAATATCCCTTTAACTAAGTGTGGCACTTTAAAATAAGCAGATGATTCTCTAGTAGGCCACGTGGTACAGAACCAAATCTAAGAACACCACATGCAAATCTCTTTGTTCCCCCTCTTTGCTGACTGAATTTGATTCCAGATCATGCTTGTGTGCTCCAAGCATCCAGAAAAACCTGGTATTCCAGCTTTCTGTACTGTGTAAATGAGCTTATTCCTTTCTAGGTAGCTTGACAACCTATGTGATACTACACTGATGAAAATCTTACCTTTACATTCAGAAGGCAAATAGGCCTAAACTGTTCAGCTTCAATGGAATCTTTGTCCTTGGGGGAAAAAATCCCTTCTGCTCTTCTCCATGACTTAGGAACAAACTGCTTCTTCTATGCTACTCTACACACAAAAACCTCAACACATCTGGAGAATATTTACATAGTTTATAGGGCATGCCATTAGGCCCAGGGGCTGAACTTGGTCTTGTTCACCTACTATTTCCACTTCTATTAGTGTTGGTGCCTTGATGTTCATTGAGTGTTCTATGCTTCCAATGGGAGGCATATCTACTGGCAGACCTAACTTCCTGTCCCTATCTTTATTTGTGTACATCTTTTGTAAGTAAGCCTCTATTCTCACTTAGGCATTTTCAAGCTGCCACCTTTCTCCTTATCAAATAGTTCCTTAGTGAACTTATATGGATCCTTATAAAAAACCTGCCCTAGCATATTCCTTTTTCCATCTAGCTTTTCTAAGACTTTCTGCTCAGATTTGTCAACCTAGATTTCAGGTCACTTTGTAACATATTAATGCCCTCTTTCCCACGTTCTGCCACTTTTCTTCACTGCTTTTGAAGCTGTCTCTGTTCTCAAACAAGCCTGTTAATCTTCTGCTGCCTTGACTTTACCATCTCTACTACTGTTTGATTTCTACTCTTGCAAACTCCAAGCCTTTGCACTCCACATTCATAAATTACATGTCCCATTTTTTCTAGCTTCTTCTCAACTGTCCCTTTGAGAGCATCTACGAGATCTGAAGTCAGTCTTGAAGCCCACATGCATCCATATCTTTCCATTCTTGTCCCTTGCCACCACCATGGGCGAGCTATAAAGACTCCATGACTCCTTAATGAGCCCAGAATCTTTTAGTAGTGCCAGGTGCTGTCTTAATGCTTCCAAGTCAGTAGGGACCAGTTGACAAGACCTCAGTTGACAAGGGTTTATCCTCAGTTGTTTGATATGGTTCATACTTGTGCAGCATCACTGTGTTCCATAAATTTTTCATTCCATTCATTAGGAATTTGTGAATCGACAAAGTTGAAGAAACATGGGGTCAATTTTCCAGTTGACTCAATGCTGGACTCTTTGTTTTCAGCCAATGATGACACTACATTGACTGGCAGCAGCTGGGCAACTGGGATTCCCCTTGTCAATGTGATTTCTTGGGTTGACACATTCCTGATCAATAATGTTGTAGTACTTGAGATCAGTCTTGGTCTTGAGACGACTTTTTGAAGGCCTTGGTCTAGTCTCAGAATCAACCACTCAGTCTTGTCTCAGTCTTGGACAAGGCAGATTTGGGATTTTATTTTGAGACGTCAAGACCACAAGTGTGGGGAAGGTGCTTGTGTATTTTTTGTTTTATTTGTTAACATCATTACCAAGGTTTTCCCCTACCATATCATATCAGGCACAGCAAGTGCCTTACTGAACATAACATCAGAATGAATGTAAAACAACAATGACAGTTCTATGCTGAAAAAAATAGAGGTGACTTGATCTCAAACAGAAATCTAATTTGGCAGCGGCCCAGCAATCAACAATCAGTGTTTGAACAAACATTTGTGTGATTGAAAGTCAAGGTCTTCAAACAATAGATTGGATAATCTTCTGTTCTGTCAGAATGGTAGTTCAGCACCCAGAGTGGATTAACATCTTAATGACAGCAGATCAAGAGAAGATAAAACAAATGTGGCCTATTTTACAGATAAATAAATTTGCTAACCTAATAAACAAGGATACTAATGTACTGAATTAAGTGTGTTAGTCTGAGAAGCTGGTCTACAGTAAAGCTGCAATGATATTTGGACTCTAAGTTCCCAGATCAGTAAGTCATAACAAAACAAAAGAAAGCAAAAGAACTTCATCACAAACCCTTCACACATCAATGGTCTCTTGTTGGTTATACTACATATGAAAAAACAAAAACAGCTTTTGCATAATTCAGTGAACATTTATAGGGAAAAATATTAACTAAATTCATTGCTATATAGTGTCACTGAAACACAGGCAAGCCACTACTACCTAACTATCAAATTCAGTCTAACTTCACTGCTCTGGTCTTGCTCTTGACTAGGTCTCAACTTGCCTTAGACTTGGTCTCAATCCCTTAAAAAATATGGTTGGTTATTTTCTATATTAATAGTATTTTTTAGCAATATCCATACAGAGATTTAAACCACTAATGAATTGCCTCTACTCACATTTAATGTCTGTCAGTCTGTCAGTCCTGCATTAGCTTGCTTGTTTGTGCCATAGGCCTCCACTGTTAAAAACATCAGTAAAACATACAGTACCTCTGTACTGGGTGACTTATTTCTTCATTAACAAACACCAGACTTGAATGCAAGTAGCTAGCAAAAGGTAAACAAAGCAGAAAGATCACAGAAGATTTCATGCATGTGCAGTTGACTCTGCCTCATGCTAACCTCAGGAAATTATGGCTGCACAAAGCATTTGAGGCAATGTTACCAGGTCTGGAGATTCATAATGAAAAACATGTAACCCAATGTTATTCCCTAATGTGGTTTTAATCATTTTAGAACAACAACAGAGATATATTGGACAAACAAAGAAGCTAATACAGGACTGACAGCTGATAAACTACTGTGAATAGAGACATGTCATTGGTGGTTTTAATCTTTGTATGGACTGCTGAAAAAACTATTAATGCTGAAAATGACTGGCCTTATCCTTTAAACTGCTGAAAAAACTATTTATGCTGAAAATGACTGACCTTATCCTTTAAACTCTTGGTCTTTTCTGGGCCTCCATAAACTCTGACCAGCACAGTAATTCACTTGAACATCACAGAAGTGGCTGCCTGCTACTGTGGTCTTACCAAGAGCTCCTCCAAGAACCTTAGTTCCTCTGTAGGTTTGTCAAGTGAATTTGAATTAGCCTTTTTAGTTATAAAGCATATGACGAGAAACAACAACACAAGTGCTGTATCTCAGTTCAACCTTGTATTTATTCTGCTGTTGTTAATACAACACATCAAAAAATAGGAAGCCCAATGTGAAAAATATAATAGAAAACAGAAAAGACCAGGGCAGTTTTTAGTCTTTAGCCTGTATTAACCTGAGTGCACTCTGTTTTAATTTGTTTTGTTCTTTAAGCAAACTTGGATTAAAGTTTGTTGGCACACTAATGTTGGAGCTCATGAACAAACCGAACAGTAGTAGCTCTGTGAGAGCAGTTCCTACCATGTCTGTGAAGATCAATCCAGCCAGACCTATCTCCAGCACAGCAGTGATGAACAACAGGAACCAAACACTCTGTGATGACAGAGCTTTCTCAGCGCTGGGCAAAACAGCTGCAGTAATCTCTGAAGCTTTTCTGGCCTGCTCTTTCTCCCATGATGGCAACTATTATCTTAGCTCAGCTCAACTCCCTAACTTTGCAGTAGAAACACACACTGTCAACAGTAAAGTAGTCCCAAACTCACACATGCCAGAACACAATCAGCAATTGTTCACAGTCCGTCAAGAGAAATAAACAACAAACACTCTACTGCCATGTTTGCCATTTCCCCCTTTTTTCCACCTCCCTGCCTTCCGCTATTTCCCCCCAGGCCAAATGGAAGACTTCCAGCTCTTTACTTGTCTAAATTAAAAAAGAATTAGGCCTACTATTGATGTGACTCAGGTTATTACACACAGGTTTGGGGAGTAATGGAATACATTGACATTTACACTGACTTACATTAGTTTCCTGTAGACTTATCCTAACCTTAACCATAACCACTACTTGCCTAACACCTAACCCTGACCCTAACACTTAACCTAACCTCATCCTAACCCTAAACCATGTTGCTCCCCAAATATTGAGTGATTTCCTTGTGGGGACTAGCTTCTGGTACCCACAAAGAGTCCCCACAGTGTGAGTGTGTTAACAGGTCCTCATGATGTAAGTAATAGAAAGGCCCCCCCCACACACACACACTTAGTCTGTTGCTTACAGAGCCAAGCTCTCTGGGCCCAACAGCCTGTCTGAAAGATACCTATGAAGGCCACATACCTAAGACACATTTCTGAATGGTTCCAGCTAGTGGGGTGATAGCTGACCAGTCTTATACAAAACCTGACTGTTACTT
>NW_018128552.1:29307-32562 GCF_001952655.1 Monopterus albus
AAGTTGCTGCCTTCTACTGTGGTCTTACCAAGAGCTCCTCCAAGAACCTTAGTTCCTCTGTAGGTTTGTCAAGTGAATTTGAATTAGCCTTTTTAGTTATAAAGCATATGACGAGAAACAACAACACAAGTGCTGTATCTCAGTTCAACCTTGTATTTATTCTGCTGTTGTTAATACAACACATCAAAAAATAGGAAGCCCAATGTGAAAAATATAATAGAAAACAGAAAAGACCAGGGCAGTTTTTAGTCTTTAGCCTGTATTAACCTGAGTGCACTCTGTTTTAATTTGTTTTGTTCTTTAAGCAAACTTGGATTAAAGTTTGTTGGCACACTAATGTTGGAGCTCATGAACAAACCGAACAGTAGTAGCTCTGTGAGAGCAGTTCCTACCATGTCTGTGAAGATCAATCCAGCCAGACCTATCTCCAGCACAGCAGTGATGAACAACAGGAACCAAACACTCTGTGATGGCAGAGCTTTCTCAGCACTGGGCAAAACGGCTGCAGTAATCTCTGAAGCTCTTCTGGCCTGCTCTTTCTCCCATGATGGCAACTATTATCTTAGCTCAGCTCAACTCCCTAACTTTGCAGTAGAAACACACACTGTCAACAGTAAAGTAGTCCCAAACTCACACATGCCAGAACACAATCAGCAATTGTTCACCCCCCCTGTTTTGCACCTTCACCTAGACCCACTTAGTATATTCCAAGTTCTGCTTTGTCATGGGTTGTCCTGCATGGACGTCACCTGTGCCCAGACTTTGAGTAAACTTCCTGTTGGTTTTAAACAGTCCTCTCCTGTCTTCACTTCTTGTGCTTCCAACAAAAGAATTGGGTTATTTCTAACAGTAGGAGCAAGCTTTCCTTTTACTGAACACTTCTCATAGGTCATGATATTCAAGAGGGACATTCATCAGATCAGGTTTAGGTTCAGCATTATCCTGAGAAGACTTCACCTGGGAGGAAGCAGCTGAAAAGTATGAATCTGCCCCAGAGTCATTAAGGACTGGTACTGTGAGTGTTTGGGTGGATAACACCAGATGGGCATGAAAAAGAGAAGAGGAAGAGAAGTGGTTCTGAGACTTCAGCTCACCAGTGTCCTCCTAACTGATGACCCGATATTTTACTAAACACTCTGGACTACCACAATAAAAGTAAAGTTTACCTTTGAGTCATCTCTCTCTTTCAGCTTGGGGCAAGTGGAAAAATCCTGACTGCACCAGTTCGCTATCTCCCTCCGCTGCTGCAGTGTGGGAGCCTGGGCATGAGGAATCCAGGGAACACCCAGGAGAAGTGACTACATGCCCGGCTAGTGTTGGATGGTGAGCATGCGTCTTCTCCCACCTGCATCTCTCCCCCCTTCTTTCCCTGAATCACCAATCGATGAGGCTCATCATATTAACTAGGCATCTTGAGTTGCTAATTCATCTTTGATTACTTCAGTCAGGCCACTATAGAAGGCATCCATAAAAGCATCTTTATTCCACTTTTTTACTCCAATTGTCTGAAACTCCACTGCATAATCCGCCACACTCCTACTACTCTGGGATAAACTCATCACATCTTATGATGCCTCCTGGTCCATAGCAGTGTTCTCAAACACTTGTAACATTGCATCTGAGAACTCATGGCAGGAAGGGCAAATGCTACCTTACAACTCCATTCTGCTGTAGCCCAGACCCTGGCTCTGCCCATCAGCAGGGAAACTACATAAGCTACCTTGGACTGTTCAGAAAGAGAAGAAGAGGGCTGCAGATCAAAAATAAGTAAGCACTGGATCAAAAAGGAGAGCACACCCCGGTTTCACCAGAATACCATGGTGGTAGACATGGTTCTGATGCTGCGGGTAGCGTGGGTGTGATGACGGCACTTTCCAGTAGCGTTAACTGTTGAAACCTAGAGGAAAGTTTTTGAACTTTAACCAGGGAGGTGAGCATCTGTTTCTGTCTGTGGGGTTAAGCCCCCAGGACTCACACATGGGTTTGCTGAGTTTATATTGGTCGTCAGTCTGTATTGTCAGGTGTAGGGCCGGGTGGCATCAAAAAAGAAAATCCAAACTAAGTTTCTTTAATATTGGTTATGTTACTGATTTTAGTTTTAAACAGATAATTTATAACTGCAAGAGAGAGAGAGAGATAGATGTGTGTGTCAAATGTGGACATTAATAAATGGAGAAATAAATAAAGGCAGAAGTACATAACGTGGAAACAAACAAATGTGGCACTTGATCATTTATTTATTTATTTCCATCAGCAATTTTATTTTTGTATTTATTGTTCTGTGTCACATTTGAGCACCCATACTACCAGCAGGGGATTTGCCACAGATACACTGTTAAAAAAGACTGTTGAAAAATAAATATCTAATAAATAAAAAACCATCTATGATGTGACAGTGTTATGATAAAGGCTGGGTTAGGTTTAGGTCCAAAAACAACTTGGCTATCTTTAGGGAAGGATTAAACGTTACTGGAAGATGTTAGTTATCATGGCTGCAATATTACTGAACTACTGTGGTCACGGTTAAGCAGTGGTGGGCCGTCAGGGCCAGCAAGGCCTTCTCTGCTGTCCTAAACACTATTAGAAGCACTGACCTACATTTACAACCGAAATGCTAATATTTGTTCCATGAAATTGTATTAATTTATTCCCAACAGTCTATTCTCTTCATTTCATAGTATTTCTATTGGCTGCACCGCTTCCAGTACGTGTATGTGGATGTTAGATTTTTTGTCCAATCAGATTTCAGCCTCTATGTGTTGCCATGTCAATCTAATCTGCCCAGGGCCTTCGGAATCAGAAGTGCTGGCCCATGTAACTTAAACTATATTAGCAATGGGACTGTTTCTTTAACCAATCAGATTTCAATTTCGCCAAAAAAAAAGAAGCACTGACCTACATTTACAACCGAAATTCTAATATTTGTTCCATGAAATTGTATTAATTTATTCCCAACAGTCTATTCTCTTCATTTCGTAGTATTTCTATTGGCTGCACCGCTTCCAGTACGTGTATGTGGATGTTAGATTTTTTGTCCAATCACATTTCAGCCTCTATGTGTTGCCATGTAAATCTAATCTGCCCGGGGCCATCAGAATCAGAAGTGCTGGCCCATGTAACTTAAACTATATTAGCAATGGGACTGTTTCTTTAACCAATCAGATTTCAAATTCGCCTCACAGGGCCAGCTAGCTGGCCCACAATGATGTCAGCATTTTTCCGTCCTCTGATTGGTTGGTCAGAGCAAAACTAGAA
>NW_018128552.1:32791-34642 GCF_001952655.1 Monopterus albus
TCCACTGAAGGCCCAGGTACCAAATGCACGGCCCGCCACTGCGGTTAAGTAAACTGACCTTCAGTTTCAAAGAGAAAAAGTGTTCAAGTTTGATATTGTGTCAACATAACCCTGAACTATGTGTTGTAATAAACTGCTTGCACACATGACGTCATTTTTTATGGGAGTACAGTCTCTCACTTTCTCTGGTTTTACAGAAGATAACATCACTGACAGTGGCAGTGCAATCATTCCACAGATGATCACAGAGGAGCTTCGCAGGACAGTCACTGATGAAGGCCACACAGTGGAAAACACTTTGTCCTTTGGAATGAAGGAGAGTTTTTGTCATTGAGCCTGTCCTCTGTGAAAATGAGCTAATGCAATAATGCCAGTTCACTCATTCTACATGTAAGCTTATTAATGGTTCCACAGTTAGAAGTAGAATGGGAGCCTTTAGCTATCAAGCTCCTTTCCTGTGGAACCATCTACCAGTCTCAGTTTGGGAGGCAGACACCCTCTCTACCTTTAAGATTAGACTTAAGAATTTCTGTTTTGATAAAGCTTATAGTTAGCTTAATATAATATTGTTGTTTCCAATATAATCCTATTAGGACAGTGAGGGAGGGTAGAGAGGAACTTAGTACATTGTGACATGTCTTCCGATATTTCATGGTATCATAATTAATGTGGCTGAACAGGGATAAGACTGAAAGCCATTGTAGTAACTGCAAGCAAACACTACCTTGGAATTATAGCCATGATCCTGGGGGAATGTCCTTGAGACAGTAATGAAAATCACCAGCTGCATGCTGTAGGAATGTGGTCAACAGGTTGGCCTTTGCTTGGGCCCATGAGGTAGTGTCTATGGAATTACTGCATGCATTCTAGGATACGTTTGGTTTGGTGTACCATCCTTTAGTTATTGGCGAAGGCTGAAAGTTGTCCCATGATGCAGAGCTCCTCTCCTGTCCTCACTCTCCATGCATCTATATGCCACCATTACATATCACTAACTGTGTCTCCCCTCTCCCGTAGTGCGTCCACTTTCTCTCCCTGAACCTTTCTGCAGGTAGCCCTGTGCTCTGGAGCTCTACGTGTCTGATGAGCAGTCACCGGCAACATCAACCTGCCCAGCATTTGTTTGTTGTTATGTTTGTTGTGTCTTGTTGCTTTGGTTTTCTTTTCTCTCTCCTCTTTCCACTTGCCCCAACCGTCAGAGCTAGAAGGCCGCCCACCAAGAGCAATGGTCTGTCGGAGGTTTGTTCCATTAAAGGGAGTTTTTTTCCTCCCCACTGTCACCAAGATCTTGCTCAAGCGGGATTTGTTGGGTTTTTCCTCTATCATATTAATAATAGAATGGTCTAGGCCTTACTTCGTAAAGTGTCCTGAGATGACTTTTATTGTGATTTGGTGCTATGCTATACAAGTTGAACTGAATAGGATAGAATGGATATATCCTTGCACAGGTTTATGGTACTGCTTTTAAGCCAAGGTGGGGAAAATAAAATGAAATATATCCGGATGTTGGTGTTTTAACAAAATACACACAGGCACATAAACCATTAACAATAATTATTTTTTGAAATTTTGTACTGTTGGAGATGTTTGACCAAGTTTTCAGAATGATTTACCCATCATATTCTTCTTTGTATTCATCTCTGGTTTCTGTAAGATAATATAACATTTTGGAATAAAAGTACAAATGAGCAGTCCAAAACTGGAGGCCAGAATAGCAAATATCTCTACAGCTACACTGAACTTCCCAGGAGAGCTGACATATGCTGGAATAAAAGTCATCCAGACTGCACAGAATATCAGCATGCTGAAGGTGATCAGTTTGGCCTCATTGAAGTTATCAGGCAGTTTCCG
>NW_018128552.1:37174-40664 GCF_001952655.1 Monopterus albus
TATGAAGTGCATGTGCCACAGCATACACTCCTTTATACACATTGTTAAATATAGGCATGAATGACATATCAGTGAAGCTGTTTTTCACTCCAGTCAGATCTTCATGTCCAGTACATTCTCTCTGATTCTCTGCTGATGGGTTTGACTGTTTGAACTTACAGTTAAATAAGGTCTCCCAGAACTCTGTAAACATTTTGTTATTGGATGAATTCAGTTGCTTCACATCCAATATGAACTCTTTCATACCACCGACATGTGCTTTGGGGATGAACAGGCCTATGGCACCATCCAGAATGTGATGTGTATCCATTTCTGCAATTTGAAAATTAATTATCCAGCTCTCACTTCCTACCCACTGATACCCAGTCAAGTTGTGCTGAGTCAACACATGAATAAGCACAACCATATCTAAGTCTGAGACAAAAGCTACAATGACTTTGGAGGTGGAAGCCTTGATGACATCAATTATACTTTTAATTTTTTCTGATGAATCTGTTCTAAAGAAAGCTACAGAATATTCCAGACAGATGCCCAGCTGCTGTGCAGTTTCTATGAATGTAGCCATGCCATCATTACCATAATCATTATTGCTTCTAATAGCTCCAACCCAAGTCCAACCAAAGTGCTTGACCAACTGGGCCAGGGCTCTAGCCACTGGGTATTGTTCTGAGGAAGGATGGGTATTTGGTTTTGTCACTGAGACAAGCACAAGTGGCAAATGGGCTGATCTACAAAAAAAGAAATTACCCCCAAGATAAAGATGTAAGATCTGAAACATTCACACATTCACATTTGCTCCAAACAGCTTGACTAATTGCAGGTTAATAATTATTTTTTTACAAGTTTAATTACAAATGTACTAATCTCACCCACCAGTGGGATATGAAAAGGCCCAATGACAGTTGATATAACCATGCATGGAGAGGAAGAGGTGTCTCCTACAATGGCGTGCACTTGTGCAGGTCTGGTACATGGTGCCTCAGTGGGTGCAGACACAACTTCATTACCATTAGCCAAGACCAGTGCAACCTTCACACTTCTGGTCATAGAGTCACAATTGTCATACATCTTATAGCCCAGAGTGATGCCAGGTAGTAGGTCTGTGCTATTATTAATCTCCTCAATGGCAAAAATCATAGACTGGGCAAACTGGAACTCTATTAAATTCATACTTGATGCAAACCGTTTAAATAGTATTAGTAACTGAATTGTAAATCAGTGTATACAAAGACATTTAAACAACAGGGAATATTCAGACATTTTCAGAAGTAAATAATGTCGTTTTAATTTTAATATTTAGTTTGACTGAGTACAGTGTTTTTATGCTTACTTGTATCTATACCCACTTCAACATAGATATTTTAAAAATAAAAAATTTCTATTCTGTAATTTACCTGGTACATTCCAGTGGCAGTGGTTTGTGGTTGTACGTATCTTGTCTGTTTTTCCAGCTCCTGTGGAAAGCGAAGATTCCCCCCAGTATAATGTTTCCATCTTTATATAGCTGTGGGTTCTCAGGATCCCCTCTCTGCCGACACACCAGCTCCTCAGCCTGAGAGAAAGACACCAACAACAACAGCTGTAACAGTGCACAGCCCTGCTCTGGCCACCTCTGTGTGCACATCATGCTATGTGAGAGAACTAAACCACTGGGTGGCATCGCATGTACCTTAATATAACTCAAAAGACAGCACTGGTATTTATACACTTTGGATTAGCATAAAAAGTAAAAATTAAACATCAGCGTTTAATTTCTGTCCAATTACAAGTTAGAGGGAGAGTAGGGAGGTGCCCAAACTGGAAAAAGAAAACAAACCTCCATCTAGAAGGTAGAGAATTTTCCAAAAATATACTTATTATACATATTATGACATAAGAATTTTGCTGCACATTCTCTTCTATTTAAAATTAATAAAAAAAAATTACATTCCAAATGTTCAATTTTTAAATACATTTTACATTTATAGTTTAAACATGGAAAAATAAAGCAAAATGAAGGTAACTGAAAGCACATTTTCTTCTATTTAAAATTAATAAAAATTGGAATTTACATTCCAAATATTCAATTTTTAAATACATTTTACATTTATAGTTTAAACATAGAAAAATAAAGCAAGATGAAGGTAACTGAAAGTAAAGTGTAACATTTCTGACAAGACTACAATAATTGGTTCAGTACAAAAAGTTTTTTTAACCCGGTCCAATTTACATTTTTGGCCACTTGGGTTCAGCACAATGAGCTGTAATAATAACAACATCCCTTTTAAAGCTGATATGTTGATCTTTTCAGCAAACAGTGGCTTATTTCCACATTTAGCTGACTGAGACTGATATTAGCATTGATTGAGGTCTATGTCCCCCTGACAATCAAGTGTATAATTCTCCTTTTAGCTCTGTTTTGGTCTCCACCATCTCCTGATAGAAATATGTCTTTTTAACTGTTAAATGCTTCACTGTGTTTACCAGCTAGTTGCTAACTGTGGGTTTTTAGATTGTTTTGATGATTATAGCAAGTTCTGGCTAATTGGGAAACCACACTTCAAGTGAGACATGAGTGAAAAAAATCAAAATGTAATAAAGGTCCAGGGTTTTGTCTCTGCATGTAAGAATGCTGAGCTAGTGGAATAGTCTGGTGCTGGAAAGCAAAACACAGCTATCACCTGTGGTCACTGGAATGACCATCAAAATTATTTATATAGTGCATTAACAGGCAATCCTGGCACACAGTGGCAATAACAGAGCTGCTGTTCACCTTATTAGAAGTTGCCCTGCCATCAAAATGATTTTGAAGCTGTTATTTTAATGTAAAAGAGTTTGTTCCTGTTTGCCTGATGTATTTTTGCTGCTGGTTTTTGTCTCTATCCAGCCACTTCTAATGAGTAGGTTCTGGATAGATTGGTTCTTTTAAGATTTTAGATGAATGTTTGCTTGAACATCTCAACCTGTTTGCTGAGTGTTTTGCTTTGCCTGTTTTTTGCCCTTTTTCTGAGCTCTGTGTTTTCCTGTGCACACACAATGAGTTGTTGTTTTTTGGACTGTTTTGTGCTTTAGAGGTGTTACCTGTTTATCCCTCAGTTAGTGCCTGGGCTGACCTTGAGGATAATTTACCAATGCATTTTGTTTTTTTGTAAACTACAATTTCTATACTCAAACTCTGTGTCTTCTGTGCATTCGCCATTGTCTGCAGTCCCTGCTACCAAGCTGACTTGCATATTTACCACCTTTGTCTATCCCTTTATCTGGTCTGGTCCTGGGACTGTTTTCTCTGTGATAAAACTATTGTCTGTCTACCTGGTCATCGTATGGTGTCCAACAGCCACCCTTCTAACCCCAGCCATACCTACCGGGTCCTCCATCTTGTGTCTCTGCTGCCATTTTCTGGGTTCATTGACATACTGTAGCTCTCTGGTTGCAGGTAATGCAGGCCTGGAGAGCAGGATTTGGCTCATCTGCCTTTCCAGGTGATATACAGCTGTCCATTTAATGCAGT
>NW_018128553.1:0-6354 GCF_001952655.1 Monopterus albus
TGTTTGGATTTCTTTCTATTTTTTGGTTACATTAACTAAAAACCTTGTAACTAGAAGAAGTGACAAAGGCACACAGCACTCCAATCACCTTCCTCTGTACTGTATAAGCAATACCTTATTACACTTTGATTTGTGGATCTGATCATGAATTTTAACATTACAGCTGCAGACTAAATACTCACTACGCTGTCATTTCTGTCTTCTCTTTGAAGCAGGTTGCATGTTTGATATTAGATCTGCTTAGACTAGTTCTGGTTTGACCAGGAGTGCAACTGATCTGCAGCACTTGCTCAGGTGATCAGCCATCTAACTCACAGAGATTGTGTTCAGTGAGTTGTCTTTGTCTGAACACATGCTTTAATAGACTGGATTTTAGTTTTCACTTGGGTTCATGTGTCTATCAAACAAAGTACTGGATACATACAGTAAAGGTCTTGTTAAATGATTTAACAGTGAAAAGATGATGGGGCATGGGTTATCCTGCAATATGAGACTGAATTGTGTGTACACTGCCTGATTTCATGAGTCTTATTTTAAATCCAGAAACAAAACTAGTGTCTGGACTCTCTACTTTGGAAGAATGACTCAGAGTGGAGCTAGTATTCATGAGGTGACCCGCACTGTGTCCCAAATCATCGCCCATCCTAACTACAGCAACACTTTGTTCAACAATGACATTGCCCTAATGAAGCTCAGCAGCCCTGTCACTTTCAATGACTACATCAGACCTGTCTGCCTGGCAAGTAACTCCAGCCAGTTCTACACCTCCACCCCCTGCTGGACCACTGGCTGGGGCAGACTTGGAAGCAATCGTGAGTATCTTTTCAGGTTGTAGAGTTGGATATAGAATAAGCATTCAAACACATTTCTGTCAGGGCATTCTGTGTCAGTAGCTATTATTATTTATTATTAAATTGCTCCTTTTAAAGTAGTTGCTGTTTAAGGTTTTCTTGACAGTTTACCCTCCATTAAAAGTTACAGGGTGCACAGTCACACTGGCATACAAATAAACATTTACAGCAGCGGAACTACTGGATAGATGAGAAAACGAGTCTACAGCCCAGCTAGTTTAGTGAGCAGCGTTTGGCCTGATGCTAACACTGGCATGGCAGCATGCTCACAGTGACATGGCTAACAGGCTTAGCTTTGACAGGTAACATTATTTCCAGTCAAAGCTATTTTCACCATCACCACTTTCCCATCACCATTTCACCATTTTCACCACCTTTTTAATTGTCATCCTTTTAGCATGATTTCCTATTAATGATTAGCACAGAACACAAAATACTGCTGAGGCTGATGGGAAAGTCCATTTGGGGCATAAACCAAGGCAGCCTAGTGAATAAATATTACAAAAAACAAAAGTTTCTTGTCATCCTTTGTGCTTGTAAGACTCAGTTATGTTCATCACTACTTTGGCATATACTTCATCAGGCGGCTCAGAAAAGCTGGGTTGAACCGTCGCCCTCTCACCCAGGCTTATAGAGGACTGGTAGAGAGTATCCTCACTACTGGCATCACAGTCTGGTATGGTAACACCACACAGGCAGAAAGGAAGGCTCTTCAAAGGGTCATAAAGACTGCAGAGAGGATCATTGGGATTGAACTGCCTGCTATGGACACACTATACACACAGCGCTGTCGTAAAAGGGCAGAGAACATAATCAGAGACCCACTCCACCCAGACCCAGCCCACACTCTGCTCAGACACAAAAACTGCACCTACAGCCTCAGGCACAGCAGGGCGGACAGTATCATCACACACAGAACAAGACTTTACAACAGCTTTTTCCCTGCCACAGTAACACTGATGGCAAATACGAAACTGTGAGAAATGTGAGAATATATGTGCAATAACCCCTCACTAGACATGTGGAATAACCCCCTCACTATCTCACCAAGTGTAATGACATATCCAACTCCACCATGTGAATTACTAAGTGCAATGTTTGAAGTTCACTGGAGAAAATATGATTACTCTATTTTTGTGTATTGCAGTTTTTAACGCTTTGTCGCCTTTATGTTAATTTTTTATTTTAGACTAAGTGTTCTTTCTAGCTTTTGACTCCTTACCTGACTCCAAAGGAGAGTTGCACAAGAATTCATGTCTAGACTGTCTGTTTATGCATAAATGGCAAATAAAAATCTTGAATCCTTGGATCTTTGAATTAGAAGAGACAAACATTTCTCCCAAAGGGACGTCTTTTAACTTGTTTCATGCTATTTGTATCTTGATGGAGGTTTTTATTGCACCGAGTTTGGAAATTTGTGTTTTATTTGTGCTTAGGTTTTATTGTTTTAGTATTGTTTTTTGGTTTATACACATGTTCTATTGCGCAGCACTTTGTGCGCCCCGGAGTTGTAAAGTGCTATATAAATAAAACTTTATTATTAAATTTCTATAAACAGATTTCATATTTTTTCTCAGCTCAAGGTTCTAACTCCCTTCAGGAGGTCCAGATTCCTGTTGTTGGAAACAAACAGTGCAGCTGCAACTACATCCCTGAACCATCAGCAAACCTCACTGCCAATATGATGTGTGCCGGGTAAGAGAACAAAGGAACATGTCAGGTGAAAATGAAAAGCCCTTGATGCAACATTAGTAGCATGACTGACTAGTTTTGAAGTTTTTTCCTTGCTTGGCACTCATAAGTGAGTCCCAGCCAGGATTATTACGGACAGTATCGACAGGCTCGGGCCTTCTTTGGTCACTTTTATTAATTGTTCCCTTAGCACGGGTTTGGTGCCCACAGCCCTTAAACATGCTGTAGTAAGACCACTTCTCAAGAAACCCAATCTCGATCTGTCCTGTCCGTCCAACTTTTGCCCAATTTCCCTACTACCTTTTTTATCTAAGGTGATGGAAAAAATTGTTCTTACTCAGTTGCAATCTCACGTAGATCGTTTGGACCTTGCTGACAAGTTTCAGTCAGGCTTTAGGTCATGCCATAGTACAGAGTCTGCCCTACTCAAAGTTCATGACGACATTACCATGGTTCTGGATGCCAAGCACTCCGTTATTTTAGTTCTTTTAGATCTTTTGGCAGTTTTACTTTCTAAACTTGAACATCTTGTTGGCCTAAGGGGCACGGTGTCAGAAATCGGCGTGTGATGCTGCCGAAAAGTGTTTGTGAACTCAATTAAAAGGCCAGACGAGGAAATGTAAAACAAAACCTTCTCTTTAATAAGAGAACTAATGTTGAATAAAAAACCAGGACAAAACACGGTGTACAAAAAACACACTTACGGGTTGGTATAACACAGTCCGTGGTCAGAGCCAGCAAACACATACTGTATATCAAAGGGAATCCAAAGTTCGTAATCCAAAAGGGTAGTCCGATAATCATACACAGTAGCAGTCCGTAGCAAGAGGGCAAGACAGAGCAGAATAGTCACAACACACGATCCAGGTCAAAACACGAGAAATACACAAACCGAATATAATGCTGGAAAGTCAGTGCTGGCGTCTAGAACAATCTGGCAGGGACTGGTGGGTGAAGGCTGCTTATAATGCAGTGTGTGGATGTCTGATCACACCTCCCTGCTGGAATGTGATCTACACCAGGTGTCTGTGTGTATGTGTGATGTTAATTTGTATGTTAAACTGGCCAAGTGGTCATCTCAGGATGTCGAGCCCTCGGTCTCTGCAGGACATCCCAAGACAAAGCAGAACTTGCAATATGTTAAGTGGGTCTGTGTGTGAATGCAAAACAAGCCGACTTGTCTTTGTTTAAATGTGAATGGGCTGTCTGGTCGCGGAGAGGTGCAGGCACCAAAGACAGCTGGAGACGATATGTGGGTTGTTAGATATGAGACAATGGTATGAGTTTTATAGATGTGTAATTGTATCACTTTTGGTATAAAAGGGACTGCCCTTTACCAGTCAGATAGAGAACTCTGCGCGACTGCTAAGTTGTGTCCGACTTCTCTCCATGCTGCATGAAATAAAAGACGTCTTCGAAGCTACTCCGGGTCTCCAGGCATCTTTATTGGGTCCTGCACGTTTTCCACTACCACAAGTGCAAACAGGTGAAAACTAATCGGGAGCAGGTGAATCTAATGTGAGTGATTGGTGAAAGTAAAAAGACCGAAATAGAGGTGAAACAAAAACAGTAAGTTAGGTCAAAATAAAAGCTGGACAGGAAGCAGTGGAACCTAATCATGACACATGGTGTTAAACTGGTTTACTTCTTTTTTGAATAACAAAACTTTTTCAGTTATCATTGATGATTTTTCATCTGATGTAGCCCCACTTACCTCAGGTGTCCCTCAAGACTCGATTTTGGCTCCATAACTATTCTCTTTATATATGTCACCACTTGCTTCAATTATGTCAAGTCACAATGTTCATTTTCATTTTTTACGCGGATGATATCCAGATCTATATGCCATTGGTATTATCCAATACGAATGCACTTACTCCTTTGCACAACTGTATTTGGGATATTAAGAAATGGTGCGCCCAAAATTTTCTGCACTTAAATGAGAATAAGACTGAATATATTCTTATTAGCCGCGATCTCTCTCTCAGTGTTCTTCACATCATCTTCCTCTCTGCTCTACTGTGGACCTGCTCATCAGACCGGCTTTCTTCTGTGCTCTCTCCTGCTACCCTGGACTGCTTCTTCAGCCTTTGGCGTTCACCAGCCACGCTTTGGTGCAGTCAGCTATCAGGTCCACTGTAATCCACCAGAACTAGCCACATACCTCAGCATACCTGTTCCGCTCTCTCATGATCTCTCCCTCTGCTCCCCTCTAGCACAACGCGTCCACCTCTAACCACCAACCCCGGGTTGCCGCACCAGCAGTCCAGTCCACTCAGCACTCCCAGCTGCCCTGGGACCGACGGATGAAGTCAGCTCTGTCACACCCCCTATCTGCACATTAAAATTTGTTTACCTTGTCAAGCCTGAGTCTGAGTCCTGCATTTCTTTGAGTCCGTAAAAAAGAAAACACACTACTTACGGCGTGCCGTAACACTCGGTTGTTGTCGAACACTCCCAGGTATGCACTTTTCACACAAATTAAATAGTGTGATTCTTAATAATGTATAGTTTGTTATTTCATAAATGTAGGAGTTATGTATTTAACATGTCCTAGATCCGTCCCTGGTTAGCAGCATCACCAGTTAACTTTTTGTGTTTCGTCTTCCCCTTTTCAGGGGGACTCTGGTGGACCTTTGCAATGCAAACAAGGCTCAGTGTGGATCCAGGCTGGCATCACCAGCTATGGAGTACCTTGTGCCACAGCTGGATTTCCTGAAGTTTATGCCCGAGTGTCTCAGTTCCAGGCTTGGATCCAAGATCAAGTGGCCGCAGCAAATGTCATCTTCGTCACATTCATCTCCAATGGCTCCGATCCAGACAGCAGCTTTGTGTGTCGCAGCACTGCAACCACAGCTGCTCTGACAGCTACTGCAACTGAGCTGGTATTCATTTCCATCTTAGTGCCAGTTTTTCTGCAGCACGTTTTAACTCTGTAGCTCAATTTTACACTTTTCAACACTTAACTTTTCACAAAGTTTCAAATTCTTCTTACTGTATGTATAACATGTCAGTTATGGTTGGGTTGGTTTCCACATTGTGGTTTTGGAGCAGGATCCCTTTTTCTTTGCACTTAATTCCTTCTTCTTGGCCTTTTTTAATGTGACACAAACTTCATTTAACCCAAACTGTGTCTATTCTCTGATGATATAAAGTCATTTGTGTTGTCAGTTGTAAGAAAATATAGTTACATTAACTATCAACCTGAACCAACAAATGACTGTTGGCCAATAAGAGAATCTGACTTTTGTTCAGTGATGTGAGAGCTCATCCATAATATTATAATATTTAATCCGAGTAATATCTTAAATTGATGATTAAAAATAGCTTTCATTGATTTAGAGTTGTAAATGAATCAAAGAATGATTGTTAATGATTTTTGATATTTTGCATTACTGCTTGCTGCTATGCTGTAACTAAATCTAAATAAACATTTCTAAATGTTTAATTTCTCTCTCTCTTTATTGAGTCATCTTATCATTTCAGCTGTATTATAGTGTTTGAAATAGTTTTTAGTGATGGGTAAAGCTGTATATGATGTTTAAATCAAATCAAATCAATTCTATTTGTATAGCGCCAAATCACAACAAAAGTCATCTCAGGACACTTTACAGAGTAAGGTCTAGACCTTACTGTTATCACTATTATTACAAAGGGAAAACCCAACAAATCCCCCTTGAGCAAGCACTTGGTGACAGTGGGGAGGAAAAACTCCCTTTAACGGAAGAAACCTCCGACAGACCCCGGCTCTTGGTGGGCGGCCTTCTGCCTCGACCGGTTGGGGTGAGTGGATAGAGGAGAGACAAAAGAA